>NW_028122183.1:0-59000 GCF_965194805.1 Balaenoptera borealis
GGCGCTGCTCCATGCCTCCCGTTTGGCAAGGCAAATCAGGGCCTTCCTTCGAGGCTTGGGCTCACGTTGACTTTCACTTTAGGTATAGAGCAGAGCAGGGTGAGCTTCCAACTAGGAACTGGCAGCACAAGGTTTCTTTCAGGAAAACTCATTTTCTTCGCAGAAGCAGGCACTCAGTGACTAAATCCCCGGCAACAACAATGCTTTTCAGGTATCCTCGAGGCCGCATGAACGGAGCTTTCCTATTGGGAAAACAAGCCTTGTGCCATCAGTCTCCAATTTCTAGGTTGACACGCAGCATACACGGAGGACCAGAGCTTCCTGGCTCTAGGCAGTGTTCTGTTACCGAAACGGGTGTTGAAGTAAGGTTCCTTGGAGTCTTGGAAAGCTTACTACCGTGAAACTAAAGCAGAAGAGCGTTGAAGGCCTCAAGGAGCTGCTGCATGCCTCACGTTTTGTTAGGATATTCAGGGCCTTACATCGAGGCTAGTGCTCCCCTTGACTTTCACTTTAGTTATAGAGCAGAGCAGGGTCAGCTTCCAAGTAGGAACTGGAAGCACAAGGTTTCTTTTGGGGAAACTCATTTTCTTCGCAGAAGCAGGCACTCAGTGACTAAATCCCCGGCAACAACAATGCTTTTCAGGTATCCTCGAGGCCGCATGAACGGAGCTTTCCTAATGGGAAAACAAGCCTTGTGCCATCAGTCTCCAATTTCTAGGTTGACACGCAGCACACACGGAGGACCAGAGCTTCCTGGCGCTAGGCAGTGTTCTGTTACCGAAACGGGTGCTGAAGCAAGGTTCCTAGGAGTCTTGGAAAGCTTACTACCGTGAAACTAAAGCAGAAGAGCGATGAAGGCCTCATGGAGCTGCTGCATGCCTCCCGATTTGCCAGGATAATCAGGGCCTTACTTGGAGGTTAGTGCTCACGTTGACGTTCACTTTTGCTATAGAGGAGAGCAGGGTGAGCTTCCAACTAGGAACTGGAAGCACAAGGTTTCTTTCGAGAAAACTCAGTTTCTTCTCTGAGCCATGCCGGCAGTAACTAAAAGCACG
This sequence comes from Balaenoptera borealis, assembly GCF_965194805.1. NCBI lineage: Eukaryota > Metazoa > Chordata > Mammalia > Artiodactyla > Balaenopteridae > Balaenoptera > Balaenoptera borealis. The sequence goes on from NW_028122183.1 coordinate 1,056, forward strand.
GTAACAACAGTGCTTTTCAGGTAGCTTCGAGACTGCATGAGCGGAGCTTTCAAAACGGGAAAACAAGCTTTGTGTCTCAGTCTCACATTTCCAGATTGACACGCAGCATAAGGACATGTTGATGCTAACAAGTCAAAAGAGATTCAGGATACCCACTGGGGCTTTCCCTGATTCAACTTTTTTCTACGACTGCTTCTCTGCGTGCAGCAAAGTGCCTAAACTAAGGATGCGCGAGGGAGACTTAGGTGCCTGTGCTTCTTCCAAAGACCTGCAGTGTTCCACCAAGAACAGTGCTGAAATTCTACTTGGAATGCAACCGACCACCTCCTTGACGATGCGTGACTCTAAGTGTAAAAGGTGAAAAGGGATTAGAAGCAGAGTGTTTTTCTCAATAGAGTTCAGCTAGGAGAAGGAGGTTACATCCATTGCATGGAGGACCTTCTAGAAGTGTGTTCCTGAATCCTGTGTATAGCTGAGGTAATCTGGCTCTCCCAAGGAAGAGTGCAGTGTGTTGCCTTTCTCTAGCCAACACTGGGGTGTTCCCAAAGGCCTACGGGGCTGAAGTTGCTTAGCTGGCCCTGAGGTTCTTGGCTCTACTCAGTGTACTGTTACCGAAACGGTTGCTGAAGAGAGGGCCCTAGGAGTCTTGAAAAGCTTACTACCGTGAAACTAAAGCAGAACAGTGAAGAAGGCCTCATGGCGCTGCTCCATGCCTCCCGTTTGGCAAGGCAAATCAGGGCCTTCCTTCGAGGCTTGGGCTCACGTTGACTTTCACTTTAGGTATAGAGCAGAGCAGGGTGAGCTTCCAACTAGGAACTGGCAGCAAAAGGTTTCTTTCAGGAAAACTCATTTTCTTCGCAGAAGCAGGCACTCAGTGACTAAATCCCCGGCAACAACAATGCTTTTCAGGTATCCTCGAGGCCGCATGAACGGAGCTTTCCTATTGGGAAAACAAGGCTTGTGCCATCAGTCTCCAATTTCTAGGTTGACACGCAGCATACACGGAGGACCAGAGCTTCCTGGCTCTAGGCAGTGTTCTGTTACCGAAACGGGTGTTGAAGTAAGGTTCCTTGGAGTCTTGGAAAGCTTACTACCGTGAAACTAAAGCAGAAGAGCGTTGAAGGCCTCAAGGAGCTGCTGCATGCCTCGCGTTTTGTTAGGATATTCAGGGCCTTACATCGAGGCTAGTGCTCCCCTTGACTTTCACTTTAGTTATAGAGCCGAACAGGGTCAGCTTCCAAGTAGGAACTGGAAGCACAAGGTTTCTTTTGGGGAAACTCATTTTCTTCGCAGAAGCAGGCAGGCAGTGACTAAATCCCCGGCAACAACAATGCTTTTCAGGTATCCTCGAGGCCGCATGAACGGAGCTTTCCTAATGGGAAAACAAGCCTTATGCCATCAGTCTCCAATTTCTAGGTTGACACGCAGCATACACGGAGGACCAGAGCTTCCTGGCGCTAGGCAGTGTTCTGTTACCGAAACGGGTGCTGAAGCAAGGTTCCTAGGAGTCTTGGAAAGCTTACTACCGTGAAACTAAAGCAGAAGAGCGATGAAGGCCTCATGGAGCTGCTTCATGCCTCCCGATTTGCCAGGATAATCAGGGCCTTACTTGGAGGTTAGTGCTCATGTTGACGTTCACTTTTGCTATAGAGGAGAGCAGGGTGAGCTTCCAACTAGGAACTGGAAGCACAAGGTTTCTTTCGAGAAAACTCAGTTTCTTCTCTGAGCCATGCCGGCAGTAACTAAAAGCACGGTAACAACAGTGCTTTTCAGGTAGCTTCGAGACTGCATGAGCGGAGCTTTCAAAACGGGAAAACAAGCTTTGTGTCTCAGTCTCACATTTCCAGATTGACACGCAGCATAAGGACATGTTGATGCTAACAAGTCAAAAGAGATTCAGGATACCCACTGGGGCTTTCCCTGATTCAACTTTTTTCTACGACTGCTTCTCTGCGTGCAGCAAAGTGCCTAAACTAAGGATGCGCGAGGGAGACTTAGGTGCCTGTGCTTCTTCCAAAGACCTGCAGTGTTCCACCAAGAACAGTGCTGAAATTCTACTTGGAATGCAACCGACCACCTCCTTGACGATGCGTGACTCTAAGTGTAAAAGGTGAAAAGGGATTAGAAGCAGAGTGTTTTTCTCAATAGAGTTCAGCTAGGAGAAGGAGGTTACATCCATTGCATGGAGGACCTTCTAGAAGTGTGTTCCTGAATCCTGTGTATAGCTGAGGTAATCTGGCTCTCCCAAGGAAGAGTGCAGTGTGTTGCCTTTCTCTAGCCAACACTGGGGTGTTCCCAAAGGCCTACGGGGCTGAAGTTGCTTAGCTGGCCCTGAGGTTCTTGGCTCTACTCAGTGTACTGTTACCGAAACGGTTGCTGAAGAGAGGGCCCTAGGAGTCTTGAAAAGCTTACTACCGTGAAACTAAAGCAGAACAGTGAAGAAGGCCTCATGGCGCTGCTCCATGCCTCCCGTTTGGCAAGGCAAATCAGGGCCTTCCTTCGAGGCTTGGGCTCACGTTGACTTTCACTTTAGGTATAGAGCAGAGCAGGGTGAGCTTCCAACTAGGAACTGGCAGCACAAGGTTTCTTTCAGGAAAACTCATTTTCTTCGCAGAAGCAGGCACTCAGTGACTAAATCCCCGGCAACAACAATGCTTTTCAGGTATCCTCGAGGCCGCATGAACGGAGCTTTCCTAATGGGAAAACAAGCCTTGTGCCATCAGTCTCCAATTTCTAGGTTGACACGCAGCATACACGGAGGACCAGAGCTTCCTGGCTCTAGGCAGTGTTCTGTTACCGAAACGGGTGTTGAAGTAAGGTTCCTTGGAGTCTTGGAAAGCTTACTACCGTGAAACTAAAGCAGAAGAGCGTTGAAGGCCTCAAGGAGCTGCTGCATGCCTCACGTTTTGTTAGGATATTCAGGGCCTTACATCGAGGCTAGTGCTCCCCTTGACTTTCACTTTAGTTATAGAGCAGAGCAGGGTCAGCTTCCAAGTAGGAACTGGAAGCACAAGGTTTCTTTTGGGGAAACTCATTTTCTTCGCAGAAGCAGGCAGGCAGTGACTAAATCCCCGGCAACAACAATGCTTTTCAGGTATCCTCGAGGCCGCATGAACGGAGCTTTCCTAATGGGAAAACAAGCCTTGTGCCATCAGTCTCCAATTTCTAGGTTGACACGCAGCATACACGGAGGACCAGAGCTTCCTGGCTCTAGGCAGTGTTCTGTTACCGAAACGGGTGCTGAAGCAAGGTTCCTAGGAGTCTTGGAAAGCTTACTACCGTGAAACTAAAGCAGAAGAGCGATGAAGGCCTCATGGAGCTGCTGCATGCCTCCCGATTTGCCAGGATAATCAGGGCCTTACTTGGAGGTTAGTGCTCACGTTGACGTTCACTTTTGCTATAGAGGAGAGCAGGGTGAGCTTCCAACTAGGAACTGGAAGCACAAGGTTTCTTTCGAGAAAACTCAGTTTCTTCTCTGAGCCATGCCGGCAGTAACTAAAAGCACGGTAACAACAGTGCTTTTCAGGTAGCTTCGAGACTGCAGGAGCGGAGCTTTCAAAACGGGAAAACAAGCTTTGTGTCTCAGTCTCACATTTCCAGATTGACACGCAGCATAAGGACATGTTGATGCTAACAAGTCAAAAGAGATTCAGGATACCCACTGGGGCTTTCCCTGATTCAACTTTTTTCTACGACTGCTTCTCTGCGTGCAGCAAAGTGCCTAAACTAAGGATGCGCGAGGGAGACTTAGGTGCCTGTGCTTCTTCCAAAGACCTGCAGTGTTCCACCAAGAACAGTGCTGAAATTCTACTTGGAATGCAACCGACCACCTCCTTGACGATGCGTGACTCTAAGTGTAAAAGGTGAAAAGGGATTAGAAGCAGAGTGTTTTTCTCAATAGAGTTCAGCTAGGAGAAGGAGGTTACATCCATTGCATGGAGGACCTTCTAGAAGTGTGTTCCTGAATCCTGTGTAGAGCTGAGGTAATCTGGCTCTCCCAAGGAAGAGTGCAGTGTGTTGCCTTTCTCTAGCCAACACTGGGGTGTTCCCAAAGGCCTACGGGGCTGAAGTTGCTTAGCTGGCCCTGAGGTTCTTGGCTCTACTCAGTGTACTGTTACCGAAACGGTTGCTGAAGAGAGGGCCCTAGGAGTCTTGAAAAGCTTACTACCGTGAAACTAAAGCAGAACAGTGAAGAAGGCCTCATGGCGCTGCTCCATGCCTCCCGTTTGGCAAGGCAAATCAGGGCCTTCCTTCGAGGCTTGGGCTCACGTTGACTTTCACTTTAGGTATAGAGCAGAGCAGGGTGAGCTTCCAACTAGGAACTGGCAGCACAAGGTTTCTTTCAGGAAAACTCATTTTCTTCGCAGAAGCAGGCACTCAGTGACTAAATCCCCGGCAACAACAATGCTTTTCAGGTATCCTCGAGGCCGCATGAACGGAGCTTTCCTATTGGGAAAACAAGGCTTGTGCCATCAGTCTCCAATTTCTAGGTTGACACGCAGCATACACGGAGGACCAGAGCTTCCTGGCTCTAGGCAGTGTTCTGTTACCGAAACGGGTGTTGAAGTAAGGTTCCTTGGAGTCTTGGAAAGCTTACTACCGTGAAACTAAAGCAGAAGAGCGTTGAAGGCCTCAAGGAGCTGCTGCATGCCTCGCGTTTTGTTAGGATATTCAGGGCCTTACATCGAGGCTAGTGCTCCCCTTGACTTTCACTTTAGTTATAGAGCAGAGCAGGGTCAGCTTCCAAGTAGGAACTGGAAGCACAAGGTTTCTTTTGGGGAAACTCATTTTCTTCGCAGAAGCAGGCAGGCAGTGACTAAATCCCCGGCAACAACAATGCTTTTCAGGTATCCTCGAGGCCGCATGAACGGAGCTTTCCTAATGGGAAAACAAGCCTTGTGCCATCAGTCTCCAATTTCTAGGTTGACACGCAGCATACACGGAGGACCAGAGCTTCCTGGCGCTAGGCAGTGTTCTGTTACCGAAACGGGTGCTGAAGCAAGGTTCCTAGGAGTCTTGGAAAGCTTACTACCGTGAAACTAAAGCAGAAGAGCGATGAAGGCCTCATGGAGCTGCTGCATGCCTCCCGATTTGGCAGGATAATCAGGGCCTTACTTGGAGGTTAGTGCTCACGTTGACGTTCACTTTTGCTATAGAGGAGAGCAGGGTGAGCTTCCAACTAGGAACTGGAAGCACAAGGTTTCTTTCGAGAAAACTCAGTTTCTTCTCTGAGCCATGCCGGCAGTAACTAAAAGCACGGTAACAACAGTGCTTTTCAGGTAGCTTCGAGACTGCATGAGCGGAGCTTTCAAAACGGGAAAACAAGCTTTGTGTCTCAGTCTCACATTTCCAGATTGACACGCAGCATAAGGACATGTTGATGCTAACAAGTCAAAAGAGATTCAGGATACCCACTGGGGCTTTCCCTGATTCAACTTTTTTCTACGACTGCTTCTCTGCGTGCAGCAAAGTGCCTAAACTAAGGATGCGCGAGGGAGACTTAGGTGCCTGTGCTTCTTCCAAAGACCTGCAGTGTTCCACCAAGAACAGTGCTGAAATTCTACTTGGAATGCAACCGACCACCTCCTTGACGATGCGTGACTCTAAGTGTAAAAGGTGAAAAGGGATTAGAAGCAGAGTGTTTTTCTCAATAGAGTTCAGCTAGGAGAAGGAGGTTACATCCATTGCATGGAGGACCTTCTAGAAGTGTGTTCCTGAATCCTGTGTATAGCTGAGGTAATCTGGCTCTCCCAAGGAAGAGTGCAGTGTGTTGCCTTTCTCTAGCCAACACTGGGGTGTTCCCAAAGGCCTACGGGGCTGAAGTTGCTTAGCTGGCCCTGAGGTTCTTGGCTCTACTCAGTGTACTGTTACCGAAACGGTTGCTGAAGAGAGGGCCCTAGGAGTCTTGAAAAGCTTACTACCGTGAAACTAAAGCAGAACAGTGAAGAAGGCCTCATGGCGCTGCTCCATGCCTCCCGTTTGGCAAGGCAAATCAGGGCCTTCCTTCGAGGCTTGGGCTCACGTTGACTTTCACTTTAGGTATAGAGGAGAGCAGGGTGACCTTCCGACTAGGAACTGACAGCACAAGGTTTCTTACCGGAGAAGTCAATATCTTCTCAGAACCATGCCGGCAGTGACAAAAACCCTGGCAACAACAGTGCTTTTCAGGTATATTCGAGGCTGCATGAACGGAGCTTTCATAATGGGCAAACAAGCCTTGTGACATCAGTCTCCAATTTGTCAGTTGATATGCAGCATACACGCAGGACCAAAGCTTCCTGGCTCTAGGCAGTTTTCTGATACCCAAACGGGTGCTTAAGTAAGGTCTCTAGGAGTCTTGGAAGGCTTACTACCGTTAAACTAAAGGAGAACAGCGTTGAAGGCCTCATGGAGCTGCTGCATGCCTCCCGTATTGTAAGGATATTCAGGGCATTACATCGAGGCTAGTGCTCCCCTTGACTTTCATTTGGTTATAGAGCAGAGCAGGGTGAGCTTCCAACTAGGAACTGGAAGCACAAGGTTTCTTTCAGGAAAACTCATTTTCTTCGCAGAAGCAGGCAGGCAGTTACTAAATCCCCGGCAACAACAATGCTTTTCAGGTATCCTCGAGGCCGCATGAACGGAGCTTTCCTAATGGGAAAACAAGGCTTGTGCCATCAGTCTCCAATTTCTAGGTTGACACGCAGCATACACGGAGGACCAGAGCTTCCTGGCTCTAGGCAGTGTTCTGTTACCGAAACGGGTGTTGAAGTAAGGTTCCTTGGAGTCTTGGAAAGCTTACTACCGTGAAACTAAAGCAGAAGAGCGTTGAAGGCCTCAAGGAGCTGCTGCATGCCTCGCGTTTTGTTAGGATATTCAGGGCCTTACATCGAGGCTAGTGCTCCCCTTGACTTTCACTTTAGTTATAGAGCAGAGCAGGGTCAGCTTCCAAGTAGGAACTGGAAGCACAAGGTTTCTTTTGGGGAAACTCATTTTCTTCGCAGAAGCAGGCAGGCAGTGACTAAATCCCCGGCAACAACAATGCTTTTCAGGTATCCTCGAGGCCGCATGAACGGAGCTTTCCTAATGGGAAAACAAGCCTTGTGCCATCAGTCTCCAATTTCTAGGTTGACACGCAGCATACACGGAGGACCAGAGCTTCCTGGCTCTAGGCAGTGTTCTGTTACCGAAACGGGTGCTGAAGCAAGGTTCCTAGGAGTCTTGGAAAGCTTACTACCGTGAAACTAAAGCAGAAGAGCGATGAAGGCCTCATGGAGCTGCTGCATGCCTCCCGATTTGCCAGGATAATCAGGGCCTTACTTGGAGGTTAGTGCTCACGTTGACGTTCACTTTTGCTATAGAGGAGAGCAGGGTGAGCTTCCAACTAGGAACTGGAAGCACAAGGTTTCTTTCGAGAAAACTCAGTTTCTTCTCTGAGCCATGCCGGCAGTAACTAAAAGCACGGTAACAACAGTGCTTTTCAGGTAGCTTCGAGACTGCAGGAGCGGAGCTTTCAAAACGGGAAAACAAGCTTTGTGTCTCAGTCTCACATTTCCAGATTGACACGCAGCATAAGGACATGTTGATGCTAACAAGTCAAAAGAGATTCAGGATACCCACTGGGGCTTTCCCTGATTCAACTTTTTTCTACGACTGCTTCTCTGCGTGCAGCAAAGTGCCTAAACTAAGGATGCGCGAGGGAGACTTAGGTGCCTGTGCTTCTTCCAAAGACCTGCAGTGTTCCACCAAGAACAGTGCTGAAATTCTACTTGGAATGCAACCGACCACCTCCTTGACGATGCGTGACTCTAAGTGTAAAAGGTGAAAAGGGATTAGAAGCAGAGTGTTTTTCTCAATAGAGTTCAGCTAGGAGAAGGAGGTTACATCCATTGCATGGAGGACCTTCTAGAAGTGTGTTCCTGAATCCTGTCTATAGCTGAGGTAATCTGGCTCTCCCAAGGAAGAGTGCAGTGTGTTGCCTTTCTCTAGCCAACACTGGGGTGTTCCCAAAGGCCTACGGGGCTGAAGTTGCTTAGCTGGCCCTGAGGTTCTTGGCTCTACTCAGTGTACTGTTACCGAAACGGTTGCTGAAGAGAGGGCCCTAGGAGTCTTGAAAAGCTTACTACCGTGAAACTAAAGCAGAACAGTGAAGAAGGCCTCATGGCGCTGCTCCATGCCTCCCGTTTGGCAAGGCAAATCAGGGCCTTCCTTCGAGGCTTGGGCTCACGTTGACTTTCACTTTAGGTATAGAGCAGAGCAGGGTGAGCTTCCAACTAGGAACTGGCAGCACAAGGTTTCTTTCAGGAAAACTCATTTTCTTCGCAGAAGCAGGCACTCAGTGACTAATTCCCCGGCAACAACAATGCTTTTCAGGTATCCTCGAGGCCGCATGAACGGAGCATTCCTATTGGGAAAACAAGCCTTGTGCCATCAGTCTCCAATTTCTAGGTTGACACGCAGCATACACGGAGGACCAGAGCTTCCTGGCTCTAGGCAGTGTTCTGTTACCGAAACGGGTGTTGAAGTAAGGTTCCTTGGAGTCTTGGAAAGCTTACTACCGTGAAACTAAAGCAGAAGAGCGTTGAAGGCCTCAAGGAGCTGCTGCATGCCTCACGTTTTGTTAGGATATTCAGGGCCTTACATCGAGGCTAGTGCTCCCCTTGACTTTCACTTTAGTTATAGAGCAGAGCAGGGTCAGCTTCCAAGTAGGAACTGGCAGCACAAGGTTTCTTTCAGGAAAACTCATTTTCTTCGCAGAAGCAGGCACTCAGTGACTAAATCCCCGGCAACAACAATGCTTTTCAGGTATCCTCGAGGCCGCATGAACGGACCTTTCCTAATGGGAAAACAAGGCTTGTGCCATCAGTCTCCAATTTCTAGGTTGACACGCAGCATACACGGAGGACCAGAGCTTCCTGGCTCTAGGCAGTGTTCTGTTACCGAAACGGGTGTTGAAGTAAGGTTCCTTGGAGTCTTGGAAAGCTTACTACCGTGAAACTAAAGCAGAAGAGCGTTGAAGGCCTCAAGGAGCTGCTGCATGCCTCGCGTTTTGTTAGGATATTCAGGGCCTTACATCGAGGCTAGTGCTCCCCTTGACTTTCACTTTAGTTATAGAGCAGAGCAGGGTCAGCTTCCAAGTAGGAACTGGAAGCACAAGGTTTCTTTTGGGGAAACTCATTTTCTTCGCAGAAGCAGGCAGGCAGTGACTAAATCCCCGGCAACAACAATGCTTTTCAGGTATCCTCGAGGCCGCATGAACGGAGCTTTCCTAATGGGAAAACAAGCCTTGTGCCATCAGTCTCCAATTTCTAGGTTGACACGCAGCATACACGGAGGACCAGAGCTTCCTGGCTCTAGGCAGTGTTCTGTTACCGAAACGGGTGCTGAAGCAAGGTTCCTAGGAGTCTTGGAAAGCTTACTACCGTGAAACTAAAGCAGAAGAGCGATGAAGGCCTCATGGAGCTGCTGCATGCCTCCCGATTTGCCAGGATAATCAGGGCCTTACTTGGAGGTTAGTGCTCACGTTGACGTTCACTTTTGCTATAGAGGAGAGCAGGGTGAGCTTCCAACTAGGAACTGGAAGCACAAGGTTTCTTTCGAGAAAACTCAGTTTCTTCTCTGAGCCATGCCGGCAGTAACTAAAAGCACGGTAACAACAGTGCTTTTCAGGTAGCTTCGAGACTGCATGAGCGGAGCTTTCAAAACGGGAAAACAAGCTTTGTGTCTCAGTCTCACATTTCCAGATTGACACGCAGCATAAGGACATGTTGATGCTAACAAGTCAAAAGAGATTCAGGATACCCACTGGGGCTTTCCCTGATTCAACTTTTTTCTACGACTGCTTCTCTGCGTGCAGCAAAGTGCCTAAACTAAGGATGCGCGAGGGAGACTTAGGTGCCTGTGCTTCTTCCAAAGACCTGCAGTGTTCCACCAAGAACAGTGCTGAAATTCTACTTGGAATGCAACCGACCACCTCCTTGACGATGCGTGACTCTAAGTGTAAAAGGTGAAAAGGGATTAGAAGCAGAGTGTTTTTCTCAATAGAGTTCAGCTAGGAGAAGGAGGTTACATCCATTGCATGGAGGACCTTCTAGAAGTGTGTTCCTGAATCCTGTGTAGAGCTGAGGTAATCTGGCTCTCCCAAGGAAGAGTGCAGTGTGTTGCCTTTCTCTAGCCAACACTGGGGTGTTCCCAAAGGCCTACGGGGCTGAAGTTGCTTAGCTGGCCCTGAGGTTCTTGGCTCTACTCAGTGTACTGTTACCGAAACGGTTGCTGAAGAGAGGGCCCTAGGAGTCTTGAAAAGCTTACTACCGTGAAACTAAAGCAGAACAGTGAAGAAGGCCTCATGGCGCTGCTCCATGCCTCCCGTTTGGCAAGGCAAATCAGGGCCTTCCTTCGAGGCTTGGGCTCACGTTGACTTTCACTTTAGGTATAGAGCAGAGCAGGGTGAGCTTCCAACTAGGAACTGGCAGCACAAGGTTTCTTACCGGAGAAGTCAATATCTTCTCAGAACCATGCCGGCAGTGACAAAAACCCTGGCAACAACAGTGCTTTTCAGGTATATTCGAGGCTGCATGAACGGAGCTTTCATAATGGGCAAACAAGCCTTGTGACATCAGTCTCCAATTTGTCAGTTGATATGCAGCATACACGCAGGACCAAAGCTTCCTGGCTCTAGGCAGTTTTCTGATACCCAAACGGGTGCTTAAGTAAGGTCTCTAGGAGTCTTGGAAGGCTTACTACCGTTAAACTAAAGGAGAACAGCGTTGAAGGCCTCATGGAGCTGCTGCATGCCTCCCGTATTGTAAGGATATTCAGGGCATTACATCGAGGCTAGTGCTCCCCTTGACTTTCATTTGGTTATAGAGCAGAGCAGGGTGAGCTTCCAACTAGGAACTGGAAGCACAAGGTTTCTTTCAGGAAAACTCATTTTCTTCGCAGAAGCAGGCAGGCAGTGACTAAATCCCCGGCAACAACAATGCTTTTCAGGTATCCTCGAGGCCGCATGAACGGAGCTTTCCTAATGGGAAAACAAGGCTTGTGCCATCAGTCTCCAATTTCTAGGTTGACACGCAGCATACACGGAGGACCAGAGCTTCCTGGCTCTAGGCAGTGTTCTGTTACCGAAACGGGTGTTGAAGTAAGGTTCCTTGGAGTCTTGGAAAGCTTACTACCGTGAAACTAAAGCAGAAGAGCGTTGAAGGCCTCAAGGAGCTGCTGCATGCCTCGCGTTTTGTTAGGATATTCAGGGCCTTACATCGAGGCTAGTGCTCCCCTTGACTTTCACTTTAGTTATAGAGCAGAGCAGGGTCAGCTTCCAAGTAGGAACCGGAAGCACAAGGTTTCTTTTGGGGAAACTCATTTTCTTCGCAGAAGCAGGCAGGCAGTGACTAAATCCCCGGCAACAACAATGCTTTTCAGGTATCCTCGAGGCCGCATGAACGGAGCTTTCCTAATGGGAAAACAAGCCTTGTGCCATCAGTCTCCAATTTCTAGGTTGACACGCAGCATACACGGAGGACCAGAGCTTCCTGGCTCTAGGCAGTGTTCTGTTACCGAAACGGGTGCTGAAGCAAGGTTCCTAGGAGTCTTGGAAAGCTTACTACCGTGAAACTAAAGCAGAAGAGCGATGAAGGCCTCATGGAGCTGCTGCATGCCTCCCGATTTGCCAGGATAATCAGGGCCTTACTTGGAGGTTAGTGCTCACGTTGACGTTCACTTTTGCTATAGAGGAGAGCAGGGTGAGCTTCCAACTAGGAACTGGAAGCACAAGGTTTCTTTCGAGAAAACTCAGTTTCTTCTCTGAGCCATGCCGGCAGTAACTAAAAGCACGGTAACAACAGTGCTTTTCAGGTAGCTTCGAGACTGCAGGAGCGGAGCTTTCAAAACGGGAAAACAAGCTTTGTGTCTCAGTCTCACATTTCCAGATTGACACGCAGCATAAGGACATGTTGATGCTAACAAGTCAAAAGAGATTCAGGATACCCACTGGGGCTTTCCCTGATTCAACTTTTTTCTACGACTGCTTCTCTGCGTGCAGCAAAGTGCCTAAACTAAGGATGCGCGAGGGAGACTTAGGTGCCTGTGCTTCTTCCAAAGACCTGCAGTGTTCCACCAAGAACAGTGCTGAAATTCTACTTGGAATGCAACCGACCACCTCCTTGACGATGCGTGACTCTAAGTGTAAAAGGTGAAAAGGGATTAGAAGCAGAGTGTTTTTCTCAATAGAGTTCAGCTAGGAGAAGGAGGTTACATCCATTGCATGGAGGACCTTCTAGAAGTGTGTTCCTGAATCCTGTGTATAGCTGAGGTAATCTGGCTCTCCCAAGGAAGAGTGCAGTGTGTTGCCTTTCTCTAGCCAACACTGGGGTGTTCCCAAAGGCCTACGGGGCTGAAGTTGCTTAGCTGGCCCTGAGGTTCTTGGCTCTACTCAGTGTACTGTTACCGAAACGGTTGCTGAAGAGAGGGCCCTAGGAGTCTTGAAAAGCTTACTACCGTGAAACTAAAGCAGAACAGTGAAGAAGGCCTCATGGCGCTGCTCCATGCCTCCCGTTTGGCAAGGCAAATCAGGGCCTTCCTTCGAGGCTTGGGCTCACGTTGACTTTCACTTTAGGTATAGAGCAGAGCAGGGTGAGCTTCCAACTAGGAACTGGCAGCACAAGGTTTCTTTCAGGAAAACTCATTTTCTTCGCAGAAGCAGGCACTCAGTGACTAATTCCCCGGCAACAACAATGCTTTTCAGGTATCCTCGAGGCCGCATGAACGGAGCATTCCTATTGGGAAAACAAGCCTTGTGCCATCAGTCTCCAATTTCTAGGTTGACACGCAGCATACACGGAGGACCAGAGCTTCCTGGCTCTAGGCAGTGTTCTGTTACCGAAACGGGTGTTGAAGTAAGGTTCCTTGGAGTCTTGGAAAGCTTACTACCGTGAAACTAAAGCAGAAGAGCGTTGAAGGCCTCAAGGAGCTGCTGCATGCCTCACGTTTTGTTAGGATATTCAGGGCCTTACATCGAGGCTAGTGCTCCCCTTGACTTTCACTTTAGTTATAGAGCAGAGCAGGGTCAGCTTCCAAGTAGGAACTGGCAGCACAAGGTTTCTTTCAGGAAAACTCATTTTCTTCGCAGAAGCAGGCACTCAGTGACTAAATCCCCGGCAACAACAATGCTTTTCAGGTATCCTCGAGGCCGCATGAACGGACCTTTCCTAATGGGAAAACAAGGCTTGTGCCATCAGTCTCCAATTTCTAGGTTGACACGCAGCATACACGGAGGACCAGAGCTTCCTGGCTCTAGGCAGTGTTCTGTTACCGAAACGGGTGTTGAAGTAAGGTTCCTTGGAGTCTTGGAAAGCTTACTACCGTGAAACTAAAGCAGAAGAGCGTTGAAGGCCTCAAGGAGCTGCTGCATGCCTCGCGTTTTGTTAGGATATTCAGGGCCTTACATCGAGGCTAGTGCTCCCCTTGACTTTCACTTTAGTTATAGAGCAGAGCAGGGTCAGCTTCCAAGTAGGAACTGGAAGCACAAGGTTTCTTTTGGGGAAACTCATTTTCTTCGCAGAAGCAGGCAGGCAGTGACTAAATCCCCGGCAACAACAATGCTTTTCAGGTATCCTCGAGGCCGCATGAACGGAGCTTTCCTAATGGGAAAACAAGCCTTGTGCCATCAGTCTCCAATTTCTAGGTTGACACGCAGCATACACGGAGGACCAGAGCTTCCTGGCGCTAGGCAGTGTTCTGTTACCGAAACGGGTGCTGAAGCAAGGTTCCTAGGAGTCTTGGAAAGCTTACTACCGTGAAACTAAAGCAGAAGAGCGATGAAGGCCTCATGGAGCTGCTGCATGCCTCCCGATTTGCCAGGATAATCAGGGCCTTACTTGGAGGTTAGTGCTCACGTTGACGTTCACTTTTGCTATAGAGGAGAGCAGGGTGAGCTTCCAACTAGGAACTGGAAGCACAAGGTTTCTTTCGAGAAAACTCAGTTTCTTCTCTGAGCCATGCCGGCAGTAACTAAAAGCACGGTAACAACAGTGCTTTTCAGGTAGCTTCGAGACTGCATGAGCGGAGCTTTCAAAACGGGAAAACAAGCTTTGTGTCTCAGTCTCACATTTCCAGATTGACACGCAGCATAAGGACATGTTGATGCTAACAAGTCAAAAGAGATTCAGGATACCCACTGGGGCTTTCCCTGATTCAACTTTTTTCTACGACTGCTTCTCTGCGTGCAGCAAAGTGCCTAAACTAAGGATGCGCGAGGGAGACTTAGGTGCCTGTGCTTCTTCCAAAGACCTGCAGTGTTCCACCAAGAACAGTGCTGAAATTCTACTTGGAATGCAACCGACCACCTCCTTGACGATGCGTGACTCTAAGTGTAAAAGGTGAAAAGGGATTAGAAGCAGAGTGTTTTTCTCAATAGAGTTCAGCTAGGAGAAGGAGGTTACATCCATTGCATGGAGGACCTTCTAGAAGTGTGTTCCTGAATCCTGTGTATAGCTGAGGTAATCTGGCTCTCCCAAGGAAGAGTGCAGTGTGTTGCCTTTCTCTAGCCAACACTGGGGTGTTCCCAAAGGCCTACGGGGCTGAAGTTGCTTAGCTGGCCCTGAGGTTCTTGGCTCTACTCAGTGTACTGTTACCGAAACGGTTGCTGAAGAGAGGGCCCTAGGAGTCTTGAAAAGCTTACTACCGTGAAACTAAAGCAGAACAGTGAAGAAGGCCTCATGGCGCTGCTCCATGCCTCCCGTTTGGCAAGGCAAATCAGGGCCTTCCTTCGAGGCTTGGGCTCACGTTGACTTTCACTTTAGGTATAGAGCAGAGCAGGGTGAGCTTCCAACTAGGAACTGGCAGCACAAGGTTTCTTTCAGGAAAACTCATTTTCTTCGCAGAAGCAGGCACTCAGTGACTAAATCCCCGGCAACAACAATGCTTTTCAGGTATCCTCGAGGCCGCATGAACGGAGCTTTCCTATTGGGAAAACAAGCCTTGTGCCATCAGTCTCCAATTTCTAGGTTGACACGCAGCATACACGGAGGACCAGAGCTTCCTGGCTCTAGGCAGTGTTCTGTTACCGAAACGGGTGTTGAAGTAAGGTTCCTTGGAGTCTTGGAAAGCTTACTACCGTGAAACTAAAGCAGAAGAGCGTTGAAGGCCTCAAGGAGCTGCTGCATGCCTCGCGTTTTGTTAGGATATTCAGGGCCTTACATCGAGGCTAGTGCTCCCCTTGACTTTCACTTTAGTTATAGAGCAGAACAGGGTCAGCTTCCAAGTAGGAACTGGAAGCACAAGGTTTCTTTTGGGGAAACTCATTTTCTTCGCAGAAGCAGGCAGGCAGTGACTAAATCCCCGGCAACAACAATGCTTTTCAGGTATCCTCGAGGCCGCATGAACGGAGCTTTCCTAATGGGAAAACAAGCCTTGTGCCATCAGTCTCCAATTTCTAGGTTGACACGCAGCATACACGGAGGACCAGAGCTTCCTGGCGCTAGGCAGTGTTCTGTTACCGAAACGGGTTCTGAAGCAAGGTTCCTAGGAGTCTTGGAAAGCTTACTACCGTGAAACTAAAGCAGAAGAGCGATGAAGGCCTCATGGAGCTGCTGCATGCCTCCCGATTTGCCAGGATAATCAGGGCCTTACTTGGAGGTTAGTGCTCACGTTGACGTTCACTTTTGCTATAGAGGAGAGCAGGGTGAGCTTCCAACTAGGAACTGGAAGCACAAGGTTTCTTTCGAGAAAACTCAGTTTCTTCTCTGAGCCATGCCGGCAGTAACTAAAAGCACGGTAACAACAGTGCTTTTCAGGTAGCTTCGAGACTGCATGAGCGGAGCTTTCAAAACGGGAAAACAAGCTTTGTGTCTCAGTCTCACATTTCCAGATTGACACGCAGCATAAGGACATGTTGATGCTAACAAGTCAAAAGAGATTCAGGATACCCACTGGGGCTTTCCCTGATTCAACTTTTTTCTACGACTGCTTCTCTGCGTGCAGCAAAGTGCCTAAACTAAGGATGCGCGAGGGAGACTTAGGTGCCTGTGCTTCTTCCAAAGACCTGCAGTGTTCCACCAAGAACAGTGCTGAAATTCTACTTGGAATGCAACCGACCACCTCCTTGACGATGCGTGACTCTAAGTGTAAAAGGTGAAAAGGGATTAGAAGCAGAGTGTTTTTCTCAATAGAGTTCAGCTAGGAGAAGGAGGTTACATCCATTGCATGGAGGACCTTCTAGAAGTGTGTTCCTGAATCCTGTGTATAGCTGAGGTAATCTGGCTCTCCCAAGGAAGAGTGCAGTGTGTTGCCTTTCTCTAGCCAACACTGGGGTGTTCCCAAAGGCCTACGGGGCTGAAGTTGCTTAGCTGGCCCTGAGGTTCTTGGCTCTACTCAGTGTACTGTTACCGAAACGGTTGCTGAAGAGAGGGCCCTAGGAGTCTTGAAAAGCTTACTACCGTGAAACTAAAGCAGAACAGTGAAGAAGGCCTCATGGCGCTGCTCCATGCCTCCCGTTTGGCAAGGCAAATCAGGGCCTTCCTTCGAGGCTTGGGCTCACGTTGACTTTCACTTTAGGTATAGAGGAGAGCAGGGTGACCTTCCGACTAGGAACTGACAGCACAAGGTTTCTTACCGGAGAAGTCAATATCTTCTCAGAACCATGCCGGCAGTGACAAAAACCCTGGCAACAACAGTGCTTTTCAGGTATATTCGAGGCTGCATGAACGGAGCTTTCATAATGGGCAAACAAGCCTTGTGACATCAGTCTCCAATTTGTCAGTTGATATGCAGCATACACGCAGGACCAAAGCTTCCTGGCTCTAGGCAGTTTTCTGATACCCAAACGGGTGCTTAAGTAAGGTCTCTAGGAGTCTTGGAAGGCTTACTACCGTTAAACTAAAGGAGAACAGCGTTGAAGGCCTCATGGAGCTGCTGCATGCCTCCCGTATTGTAAGGATATTCAGGGCATTACATCGAGGCTAGTGCTCCCCTTGACTTTCATTTGGTTATAGAGCAGAGCAGGGTGAGCTTCCAACTAGGAACTGGAAGCACAAGGTTTCTTTCAGGAAAACTCATTTTCTTCGCAGAAGCAGGCAGGCAGTGACTAAATCCCCGGCAACAACAATGCTTTTCAGGTATCCTCGAGGCCGCATGAACGGAGCTTTCCTAATGGGAAAACAAGGCTTGTGCCATCAGTCTCCAATTTCTAGGTTGACACGCAGCATACACGGAGGACCAGAGCTTCCTGGCTCTAGGCAGTGTTCTGTTACCGAAACGGGTGTTGAAGTAAGGTTCCTTGGAGTCTTGGAAAGCTTACTACCGTGAAACTAAAGCAGAAGAGCGTTGAAGGCCTCAAGGAGCTGCTGCATGCCTCGCGTTTTGTTAGGATATTCAGGGCCTTACATCGAGGCTAGTGCTCCCCTTGACTTTCACTTTAGTTATAGAGCAGAGCAGGGTCAGCTTCCAAGTAGGAACTGGAAGCACAAGGTTTCTTTTGGGGAAACTCATTTTCTTCGCAGAAGCAGGCAGGCAGTGACTAAATCCCCGGCAACAACAATGCTTTTCAGGTATCCTCGAGGCCGCATGAACGGAGCTTTCCTAATGGGAAAACAAGCCTTGTGCCATCAGTCTCCAATTTCTAGGTTGACACGCAGCATACACGGAGGACCAGAGCTTCCTGGCTCTAGGCAGTGTTCTGTTACCGAAACGGGTGCTGAAGCAAGGTTCCTAGGAGTCTTGGAAAGCTTACTACCGTGAAACTAAAGCAGAAGAGCGATGAAGGCCTCATGGAGCTGCTGCATGCCTCCCGATTTGCCAGGATAATCAGGGCCTTACTTGGAGGTTAGTGCTCACGTTGACGTTCACTTTTGCTATAGAGGAGAGCAGGGTGAGCTTCCAACTAGGAACTGGAAGCACAAGGTTTCTTTCGAGAAAACTCAGTTTCTTCTCTGAGCCATGCCGGCAGTAACTAAAAGCATGGTAACAACAGTGCTTTTCAGGTAGCTTCGAGACTGCATGAGCGGAGCTTTCAAAACGGGAAAACAAGCTTTGTGTCTCAGTCTCACATTTCCAGATTGACACGCAGCATAAGGACATGTTGATGCTAACAAGTCAAAAGAGATTCAGGATACCCACTGGGGCTTTCCCTGATTCAACTTTTTTCTACGACTGCTTCTCTGCGTGCAGCAAAGTGCCTAAACTAAGGATGCGCGAGGGAGACTTAGGTGCCTGTGCTTCTTCCAAAGACCTGCAGTGTTCCACCAAGAACAGTGCTGAAATTCTACTTGGAATGCAACCGACCACCTCCTTGACGATGCGTGACTCTAAGTGTAAAAGGTGAAAAGGGATTAG
Source organism: Balaenoptera borealis (assembly GCF_965194805.1). Taxonomy (NCBI): domain Eukaryota; kingdom Metazoa; phylum Chordata; class Mammalia; order Artiodactyla; family Balaenopteridae; genus Balaenoptera; species Balaenoptera borealis. The sequence goes on from NW_028122183.1 coordinate 19,362, forward strand.
AAGCAGAGTGTTTTTCTCAATAGAGTTCAGCTAGGAGAAGGAGGTTACATCCATTGCATGGAGGACCTTCTAGAAGTGTGTTCCTGAATCCTGTGTATAGCTGAGGTAATCTGGCTCTCCCAAGGAAGAGTGCAGTGTGTTGCCTTTCTCTAGCCAACACTGGGGTGTTCCCAAAGGCCTACGGGGCTGAAGTTGCTTAGCTGGCCCTGAGGTTCTTGGCTCTACTCAGTGTACTGTTACCGAAACGGTTGCTGAAGAGAGGGCCCTAGGAGTCTTGAAAAGCTTACTACCGTGAAACTAAAGCAGAACAGTGAAGAAGGCCTCATGGCGCTGCTCCATGCCTCCCGTTTGGCAAGGCAAATCAGGGCCTTCCTTCGAGGCTTGGGCTCACGTTGACTTTCACTTTAGGTATAGAGGAGAGCAGGGTGACCTTCCGACTAGGAACTGACAGCACAAGGTTTCTTACCGGAGAAGTCAATATCTTCTCAGAACCATGCCGGCAGTGACAAAAACCCTGGCAACAACAGTGCTTTTCAGGTATATTCGAGGCTGCATGAACGGAGCTTTCATAATGGGCAAACAAGCCTTGTGACATCAGTCTCCAATTTGTCAGTTGATATGCAGCATACACGCAGGACCAAAGCTTCCTGGCTCTAGGCAGTTTTCTGATACCCAAACGGGTGCTTAAGTAAGGTCTCTAGGAGTCTTGGAAGGCTTACTACCGTTAAACTAAAGGAGAACAGCGTTGAAGGCCTCATGGAGCTGCTGCATGCCTCCCGTATTGTAAGGATATTCAGGGCATTACATCGAGGCTAGTGCTCCCCTTGACTTTCATTTGGTTATAGAGCAGAGCAGGGTGAGCTTCCAACTAGGAACTGGAAGCACAAGGTTTCTTTCAGGAAAACTCATTTTCTTCGCAGAAGCAGGCAGGCAGTGACTAAATCCCCGGCAACAACAATGCTTTTCAGGTATCCTCGAGGCCGCATGAACGGAGCTTTCCTAATGGGAAAACAAGCCTTGTGCCATCAGTCTCCAATTTCTAGGTTGACACGCAGCATACACGGAGGACCAGAGCTTCCTGGCTCTAGGCAGTGTTCTCTTACCGAAACGGGTGTTGAAGTAAGGTTCCTTGGAGTCTTGGAAAGCTTACTACCGTGAAACTAAAGCAGAAGAGCGTTGAAGGCCTCAAGGAGCTGCTGCATGCCTCGCGTTTTGTTAGGATATTCAGGGCCTTACATCGAGGCTAGTGCTCCCCTTGACTTTCACTTTAGTTATAGAGCAGAGCAGGGTCAGCTTCCAAGTAGGAACTGGAAGCACAAGGTTTCTTTTGGGGAAACTCATTTTCTTCGCAGAAGCAGGCAGGCAGTGACTAAATCCCCGGCAACAACAATGCTTTTCAGGTATCCTCGAGGCCGCATGAACGGAGCTTTCCTAATGGGAAAACAAGCCTTGTGCCATCAGTCTCCAATTTCTAGGTTGACACGCAGCATACACGGAGGACCAGAGCTTCCTGGCGCTAGGCAGTGTTCTGTTACCGAAACGGGTGCTGAAGCAAGGTTCCTAGGAGTCTTGGAAAGCTTACTACCGTGAAACTAAAGCAGAAGAGCGATGAAGGCCTCATGGAGCTGCTGCATGCCTCCCGATTTGCCAGGATAATCAGGGCCTTACTTGGAGGTTAGTGCTCACGTTGACGTTCACTTTTGCTATAGAGGAGAGCAGGGTGAGCTTCCAACTAGGAACTGGAAGCACAAGGTTTCTTTCGAGAAAACTCAGTTTCTTCTCTGAGCCATGCCGGCAGTAACTAAAAGCACGGTAACAACAGTGCTTTTCAGGTAGCTTCGAGACTGCATGAGCGGAGCTTTCAAAACGGGAAAACAAGCTTTGTGTCTCAGTCTCACATTTCCAGATTGACACGCAGCATAAGGACATGTTGATGCTAACAAGTCAAAAGAGATTCAGGATACCCACTGGGGCTTTCCCTGATTCAACTTTTTTCTACGACTGCTTCTCTGCGTGCAGCAAAGTGCCTAAACTAAGGATGCGCGAGGGAGACTTAGGTGCCTGTGCTTCTTCCAAAGACCTGCAGTGTTCCACCAAGAACAGTGCTGAAATTCTACTTGGAATGCAACCGACCACCTCCTTGACGATGCGTGACTCTAAGTGTAAAAGGTGAAAAGGGATTAGAAGCAGAGTGTTTTTCTCAATAGAGTTCAGCTAGGAGAAGGAGGTTACATCCATTGCATGGAGGACCTTCTAGAAGTGTGTTCCTGAATCCTGTCTATAGCTGAGGTAATCTGGCTCTCCCAAGGAAGAGTGCAGTGTGTTGCCTTTCTCTAGCCAACACTGGGGTGTTCCCAAAGGCCTACGGGGCTGAAGTTGCTTAGCTGGCCCTGAGGTTCTTGGCTCTACTCAGTGTACTGTTACCGAAACGGTTGCTGAAGAGAGGGCCCTAGGAGTCTTGAAAAGCTTACTACCGTGAAACTAAAGCAGAACAGTGAAGAAGGCCTCATGGCGCTGCTCCATGCCTCCCGTTTGGCAAGGCAAATCAGGGCCTTCCTTCGAGGCTTGGGCTCACGTTGACTTTCACTTTAGGTATAGAGCAGAGCAGGGTGAGCTTCCAACTAGGAACTGGCAGCACAAGGTTTCTTTCAGGAAAACTCATTTTCTTCGCAGAAGCAGGCACTCAGTGACTAAATCCCCGGCAACAACAATGCTTTTCAGGTATCCTCGAGGCCGCATGAACGGAGCTTTCCTATTGGGAAAACAAGCCTTGTGCCATCAGTCTCCAATTTCTAGGTTGACACGCAGCATACACGGAGGACCAGAGCTTCCTGGCTCTAGGCAGTGTTCTGTTACCGAAACGGGTGTTGAAGTAAGGTTCCTTGGAGTCTTGGAAAGCTTACTACCGTGAAACTAAAGCAGAAGAGCGTTGAAGGCCTCAAGGAGCTGCTGCATGCCTCACGTTTTGTTAGGATATTCAGGGCCTTACATCGAGGCTAGTGCTCCCCTTGACTTTCACTTTAGTTATAGAGCAGAGCAGGGTCAGCTTCCAAGTAGGAACTGGCAGCACAAGGTTTCTTTCAGGAAAACTCATTTTCTTCGCAGAAGCAGGCACTCAGTGACTAAATCCCCGGCAACAACAATGCTTTTCAGGTATCCTCGAGGCCGCATGAACGGAGCTTTCCTAATGGGAAAACAAGGCTTGTGCCATCAGTCTCCAATTTCTAGGTTGACACGCAGCATACACGGAGGACCAGAGCTTCCTGGCTCTAGGCAGTGTTCTGTTACCGAAACGGGTGTTGAAGTAAGGTTCCTTGGAGTCTTGGAAAGCTTACTACCGTGAAACTAAAGCAGAAGAGCGTTGAAGGCCTCAAGGAGCTGCTGCATGCCTCGCGTTTTGTTAGGATATTCAGGGCCTTACATCGAGGCTAGTGCTCCCCTTGACTTTCACTTTAGTTATAGAGCAGAGCAGGGTCAGCTTCCAAGTAGGAACTGGAAGCACAAGGTTTCTTTTGGGGAAACTCATTTTCTTCGCAGAAGCAGGCAGGCAGTGACTAAATCCCCGGCAACAACAATGCTTTTCAGGTATCCTCGAGGCCGCATGAACGGAGCTTTCCTAATGGGAAAACAAGCCTTGTGCCATCAGTCTCCAATTTCTAGGTTGACACGCAGCATACACGGAGGACCAGAGCTTCCTGGCGCTAGGCAGTGTTCTGTTACCGAAACGGGTGCTGAAGCAAGGTTCCTAGGAGTCTTGGAAAGCTTACTACCGTGAAACTAAAGCAGAAGAGCGATGAAGGCCTCATGGAGCTGCTGCATGCCTCCCGATTTGCCAGGATAATCAGGGCCTTACTTGGAGGTTAGTGCTCACGTTGACGTTCACTTTTGCTATAGAGGAGAGCAGGGTGAGCTTCCAACTAGGAACTGGAAGCACAAGGTTTCTTTCGAGAAAACTCAGTTTCTTCTCTGAGCCATGCCGGCAGTAACTAAAAGCACGGTAACAACAGTGCTTTTCAGGTAGCTTCGAGACTGCATGAGCGGAGCTTTCAAAACGGGAAAACAAGCTTTGTGTCTCAGTCTCACATTTCCAGATTGACACGCAGCATAAGGACATGTTGATGCTAACAAGTCAAAAGAGATTCAGGATACCCACTGGGGCTTTCCCTGATTCAACTTTTTTCTACGACTGCTTCTCTGCGTGCAGCAAAGTGCCTAAACTAAGGATGCGCGAGGGAGACTTAGGTGCCTGTGCTTCTTCCAAAGACCTGCAGTGTTCCACCAAGAACAGTGCTGAAATTCTACTTGGAATGCAACCGACCACCTCCTTGACGATGCGTGACTCTAAGTGTAAAAGGTGAAAAGGGATTAGAAGCAGAGTGTTTTTCTCAATAGAGTTCAGCTAGGAGAAGGAGGTTACATCCATTGCATGGAGGACCTTCTAGAAGTGTGTTCCTGAATCCTGTGTAGAGCTGAGGTAATCTGGCTCTCCCAAGGAAGAGTGCAGTGTGTTGCCTTTCTCTAGCCAACACTGGGGTGTTCCCAAAGGCCTACGGGGCTGAAGTTGCTTAGCTGGCCCTGAGGTTCTTGGCTCTACTCAGTGTACTGTTACCGAAACGGTTGCTGAAGAGAGGGCCCTAGGAGTCTTGAAAAGCTTACTACCGTGAAACTAAAGCAGAACAGTGAAGAAGGCCTCATGGCGCTGCTCCATGCCTCCCGTTTGGCAAGGCAAATCAGGGCCTTCCTTCGAGGCTTGGGCTCACGTTGACTTTCACTTTAGGTATAGAGGAGAGCAGGGTGACCTTCCGACTAGGAACTGACAGCACAAGGTTTCTTACCGGAGAAGTCAATATCTTCTCAGAACCATGCCGGCAGTGACAAAAACCCTGGCAACAACAGTGCTTTTCAGGTATCCTCGAGGCCGCATGAACGGAGCTTTCATAAGGGGCAAACAAGCCTTGTGACATCAGTCTCCAATTTGTCAGTTGATATGCAGCATACACGCAGGACCAAAGCTTCCTGCCTCTAGGCAGTTTTCTGATACCCAAACGGGTGCTTAAGTAAGGTCTCTAGGAGACTTGGAAGGCTTACTACCGTTAAACTAAAGGAGAACAGCGTTGAAGGCCTCATGGAGCTGCTGCATGCCTCCCGTATTGTAAGGATATTCAGGGCATTACATCGAGGCTAGTGCTCCCCTTGACATTCATTTGGTTATAGAGCAAAGCAGGGTGAGCTTCCAACTAGGAACTGGAAGCACAAGGTTTCTTTCAGGAAAACTCATTTTCTTCGCAGAAGCAGGCAGGCAGTGACTAAATCCCCAGCAACAACAATGCTTTTCAGGTATCCTCGAGGCCGCATGAACGGAGCTTTCCTAATGGGAAAACAAGCCTTGTGCCATCAGTCTCCAATTTCTAGGTTGACACGCAGCATACACGGAGGACCAGAGCTTCCTGGCTCTAGGCAGTGTTCTCTTACCGAAACGGGTGTTGAAGTAAGGTTCCTTGGAGTCTTGGAAAGCTTACTACCGTGAAACTAAAGCAGAAGAGCGTTGAAGGCCTCAAGGAGCTGCTGCATGCCTCGCGTTTTGTTAGGATATTCAGGGCCTTACATCGAGGCTAGTGCTCCCCTTGACTTTCACTTTAGTTATAGAGCAGAGCAGGGTCAGCTTCCAAGTAGGAACTGGAAGCACAAGGTTTCTTTTGGGGAAACTCATTTTCTTCGCAGAAGCAGGCAGGCAGTGACTAAATCCCCGGCAACAACAATGCTTTTCAGGTATCCTCGAGGCCGCATGAACGGAGCTTTCCTAATGGGAAAACAAGCCTTGTGCCATCAGTCTCCAATTTCTAGGTTGACACGCAGCATACACGGAGGACCAGAGCTTCCTGGCTCTAGGCAGTGTTCTGTTACCGAAACGGGTGCTGAAGCAAGGTTCCTAGGAGTCTTGGAAAGCTTACTACCGTGAAACTAAAGCAGAAGAGCGATGAAGGCCTCATGGAGCTGCTGCATGCCTCCCGATTTGCCAGGATAATCAGGGCCTTACTTGGAGGTTAGTGCTCACGTTGACGTTCACTTTTGCTATAGAGGAGAGCAGGGTGAGCTTCCAACTAGGAACTGGAAGCACAAGGTTTCTTTCGAGAAAACTCAGTTTCTTCTCTGAGCCATGCCGGCAGTAACTAAAAGCACGGTAACAACAGTGCTTTTCAGGTAGCTTCGAGACTGCATGAGCGGAGCTTTCAAAACGGGAAAACAAGCTTTGTGTCTCAGTCTCACATTTCCAGATTGACACGCAGCATAAGGACATGTTGATGCTAACAAGTCAAAAGAGATTCAGGATACCCACTGGGGCTTTCCCTGATTCAACTTTTTTCTACGACTGCTTCTCTGCGTGCAGCAAAGTGCCTAAACTAAGGATGCGCGAGGGAGACTTAGGTGCCTGTGCTTCTTCCAAAGACCTGCAGTGTTCCACCAAGAACAGTGCTGAAATTCTACTTGGAATGCAACCGACCACCTCCTTGACGATGCGTGACTCTAAGTGTAAAAGGTGAAAAGGGATTAGAAGCAGAGTGTTTTTCTCAATAGAGTTCAGCTAGGAGAAGGAGGTTACATCCATTGCATGGAGGACCTTCTAGAAGTGTGTTCCTGAATCCTGTGTATAGCTGAGGTAATCTGGCTCTCCCAAGGAAGAGTGCAGTGTGTTGCCTTTCTCTAGCCAACACTGGGGTGTTCCCAAAGGCCTACGGGGCTGAAGTTGCTTAGCTGGCCCTGAGGTTCTTGGCTCTACTCAGTGTACTGTTACCGAAACGGTTGCTGAAGAGAGGGCCCTAGGAGTCTTGAAAAGCTTACTACCGTGAAACTAAAGCAGAACAGTGAAGAAGGCCTCATGGCGCTGCTCCATGCCTCCCGTTTGGCAAGGCAAATCAGGGCCTTCCTTCGAGGCTTGGGCTCACGTTGACTTTCACTTTAGGTATAGAGGAGAGCAGGGTGACCTTCCGACTAGGAACTGACAGCACAAGGTTTCTTACCGGAGAAGTCAATATCTTCTCAGAACCATGCCGGCAGTGACAAAAACCCTGGCAACAACAGTGCTTTTCAGGTATCCTCGAGGCCGCATGAACGGAGCTTTCATAAGGGGCAAACAAGCCTTGTGACATCAGTCTCCAATTTGTCAGTTGATATGCAGCATACACGCAGGACCAAAGCTTCCTGCCTCTAGGCAGTTTTCTGATACCCAAACGGGTGCTTAAGTAAGGTCTCTAGGAGACTTGGAAGGCTTACTACCGTTAAACTAAAGGAGAACAGCGTTGAAGGCCTCATGGAGCTGCTGCATGCCTCCCGTATTGTAAGGATATTCAGGGCATTACATCGAGGCTAGTGCTCCCCTTGACATTCATTTGGTTATAGAGCAAAGCAGGGTGAGCTTCCAACTAGGAACTGGAAGCACAAGGTTTCTTTCAGGAAAACTCATTTTCTTCGCAGAAGCAGGCAGGCAGTGACTAAATCCCCGGCAACAACAATGCTTTTCAGTTATCCTCGAGGCCGCATGAACGGAGCTTTCCTAATGGGAAAACAAGCCTTGTGCCATCAGTCTCCAATTTCTAGGTTGACACGCAGCATACACGGAGGACCAGAGCTTCCTGGCTCTAGGCAGTGTTCTGTTACCGAAACGGGTGCTGAAGCAAGGTTCCTAGGAGTCTTGGAAAGCTTACTACCGTGAAACTAAAGCAGAAGAGCGATGAAGGCCTCATGGAGCTGCTGCGTGCCTCCCGATTTGCCAGGATAATCAGGGCCTTACTTGGAGGTTAGTGCTCACGTTGACGTTCACTTTTGCTATAGAGGAGAGCAGGGTGAGCTTCCAACTAGGAACTGGAAGCACAAGGTTTCTTTCGAGAAAACTCAGTTTCTTCTCTGAGCCATGCCGGCAGTAACTAAAAGCACGGTAACAACAGTGCTTTTCAGGTAGCTTCGAGACTGCATGAGCGGAGCTTTCAAAACGGGAAAACAAGCTTTGTGTCTCAGTCTCACATTTCCAGATTGACACGCAGCATAAGGACATGTTGATGCTAACAAGTCAAAAGAGATTCAGGATACCCACTGGGGCTTTCCCTGATTCAACTTTTTTCTACGACTGCTTCTCTGCGTGCAGCAAAGTGCCTAAACTAAGGATGCGCGAGGGAGACTTAGGTGCCTGTGCTTCTTCCAAAGACCTGCAGTGTTCCACCAAGAACAGTGCTGAAATTCTACTTGGAATGCAACCGACCACCTCCTTGACGATGCGTGACTCTAAGTGTAAAAGGTGAAAAGGGATTAGAAGCAGAGTGTTTTTCTCAATAGAGTTCAGCTAGGAGAAGGAGGTTACATCCATTGCATGGAGGACCTTCTAGAAGTGTGTTCCTGAATCCTGTGTATAGCTGAGGTAATCTGGCTCTCCCAAGGAAGAGTGCAGTGTGTTGCCTTTCTCTAGCCAACACTGGGGTGTTCCCAAAGGCCTACGGGGCTGAAGTTGCTTAGCTGGCCCTGAGGTTCTTGGCTCTACTCAGTGTACTGTTACCGAAACGGTTGCTGAAGAGAGGGCCCTAGGAGTCTTGAAAAGCTTACTACCGTGAAACTAAAGCAGAACAGTGAAGAAGGCCTCATGGCGCTGCTCCATGCCTCCCGTTTGGCAAGGCAAATCAGGGCCTTCCTTCGAGGCTTGGGCTCACGTTGACTTTCACTTTAGGTATAGAGGAGAGCAGGGTGACCTTCCGACTAGGAACTGACAGCACAAGGTTTCTTACCGGAGAAGTCAATATCTTCTCAGAACCATGCCGGCAGTGACAAAAACCCTGGCAACAACAGTGCTTTTCAGGTATATTCGAGGCTGCATGAACGGAGCTTTCATAATGGGCAAACAAGCCTTGTGACATCAGTCTCCAATTTGTCAGTTGATATGCAGCATACACGCAGGACCAAAGCTTCCTGCCTCTAGGCAGTTTTCTGATACCCAAACGGGTGCTTAAGTAAGGTCTCTAGGAGACTTGGAAGGCTTACTACCGTTAAACTAAAGGAGAACAGCGTTGAAGGCCTCATGGAGCTGCTGCATGCCTCCCGTATTGTAAGGATATTCAGGGCATTACATCGAGGCTAGTGCTCCCCTTGACATTCATTTGGTTATAGAGCAAAGCAGAGTGAGCTTCCAACTAGGAACTGGAAGCACAAGGTTTCTTTCAGGAAAACTCATTTTCTTCGCAGAAGCAGGCAGGCAGTGACTAAATCCCCGGCAACAACAATGCTTTTCAGGTATCCTCGAGGCCGCATGAACGGAGCTTTCCTAATGGGAAAACAAGCCTTGTGCCATCAGTCTCCAATTTCTAGGTTGACACGCAGCATACACGGAGGACCAGAGCTTCCTGGCTCTAGGCAGTGTTCTCTTACCGAAACGGGTGTTGAAGTAAGGTTCCTTGGAGTCTTGGAAAGCTTACTACCGTGAAACTAAAGCAGAAGAGCGTTGAAGGCCTCAAGGAGCTGCTGCATGCCTCGCGTTTTGTTAGGATATTCAGGGCCTTACATCGAGGCTAGTGCTCCCCTTGACTTTCACTTTAGTTATAGAGCAGAGCAGGGTCAGCTTCCAAGTAGGAACTGGAAGCACAAGGTTTCTTTTGGGGAAACTCATTTTCTTCGCAGAAGCAGGCAGGCAGTGACTAAATCCCCGGCAACAACAATGCTTTTCAGGTATCCTCGAGGCCGCATGAACGGAGCTTTCCTAATGGGAAAACAAGCCTTGTGCCATCAGTCTCCAATTTCTAGGTTGACACGCAGCATACACGGAGGACCAGAGCTTCCTGGCGCTAGGCAGTGTTCTGTTACCGAAACGGGTGCTGAAGCAAGGTTCCTAGGAGTCTTGGAAAGCTTACTACCGTGAAACTAAAGCAGAAGAGCGATGAAGGCCTCATGGAGCTGCTGCATGCCTCCCGATTTGCCAGGATAATCAGGGCCTTACTTGGAGGTTAGTGCTCACGTTGACGTTCACTTTTGCTATAGAGGAGAGCAGGGTGAGCTTCCAACTAGGAACTGGAAGCACAAGGTTTCTTTCGAGAAAACTCAGTTTCTTCTCTGAGCCATGCCGGCAGTAACTAAAAGCACGGTAACAACAGTGCTTTTCAGGTAGCTTCGAGACTGCATGAGCGGAGCTTTCAAAACGGGAAAACAAGCTTTGTGTCTCAGTCTCACATTTCCAGATTGACACGCAGCATAAGGACATGTTGATGCTAACAAGTCAAAAGAGATTCAGGATACCCACTGGGGCTTTCCCTGATTCAACTTTTTTCTACGACTGCTTCTCTGCGTGCAGCAAAGTGCCTAAACTAAGGATGCGCGAGGGAGACTTAGGTGCCTGTGCTTCTTCCAAAGACCTGCAGTGTTCCACCAAGAACAGTGCTGAAATTCTACTTGGAATGCAACCGACCACCTCCTTGACGATGCGTGACTCTAAGTGTAAAAGGTGAAAAGGGATTAGAAGCAGAGTGTTTTTCTCAATAGAGTTCAGCTAGGAGAAGGAGGTTACATCCATTGCATGGAGGACCTTCTAGAAGTGTGTTCCTGAATCCTGTGTATAGCTGAGGTAATCTGGCTCTCCCAAGGAAGAGTGCAGTGTGTTGCCTTTCTCTAGCCAACACTGGGGTGTTCCCAAAGGCCTACGGGGCTGAAGTTGCTTAGCTGGCCCTGAGGTTCTTGGCTCTACTCAGTGTACTGTTACCGAAACGGTTGCTGAAGAGAGGGCCCTAGGAGTCTTGAAAAGCTTACTACCGTGAAACTAAAGCAGAACAGTGAAGAAGGCCTCATGGCGCTGCTCCATGCCTCCCGTTTGGCAAGGCAAATCAGGGCCTTCCTTCGAGGCTTGGGCTCACGTTGACTTTCACTTTAGGTATAGAGCAGAGCAGGGTGAGCTTCCAACTAGGAACTGGCAGCACAAGGTTTCTTTCAGGAAAACTCATTTTCTTCGCAGAAGCAGGCACTCAGTGACTAAATCCCCGGCAACAACAATGCTTTTCAGGTATCCTCGAGGCCGCATGAACGGAGCTTTCCTATTGGGAAAACAAGCCTTGTGCCATCAGTCTCCAATTTCTAGGTTGACACGCAGCATACACGGAGGACCAGAGCTTCCTGGCTCTAGGCAGTGTTCTGTTACCGAAACGGGTGTTGAAGTAAGGTTCCTTGGAGTCTTGGAAAGCTTACTACCGTGAAACTAAAGCAGAAGAGCGTTGAAGGCCTCAAGGAGCTGCTGCATGCCTCGCGTTTTGTTAGGATATTCAGGGCCTTACATCGAGGCTAGTGCTCCCCTTGACTTTCACTTTAGTTATAGAGCAGAACAGGGTCAGCTTCCAAGTAGGAACTGGAAGCACAAGGTTTCTTTTGGGGAAACTCATTTTCTTCGCAGAAGCAGGCAGGCAGTGACTAAATCCCCGGCAACAACAATGCTTTTCAGGTATCCTCGAGGCCGCATGAACGGAGCTTTCCTAATGGGAAAACAAGCCTTGTGCCATCAGTCTCCAATTTCTAGGTTGACACGCAGCATACACGGAGGACCAGAGCTTCCTGGCGCTAGGCAGTGTTCTGTTACCGAAACGGGTTCTGAAGCAAGGTTCCTAGGAGTCTTGGAAAGCTTACTACCGTGAAACTAAAGCAGAAGAGCGATGAAGGCCTCATGGAGCTGCTGCATGCCTCCCGATTTGCCAGGATAATCAGGGCCTTACTTGGAGGTTAGTGCTCACGTTGACGTTCACTTTTGCTATAGAGGAGAGCAGGGTGAGCTTCCAACTAGGAACTGGAAGCACAAGGTTTCTTTCGAGAAAACTCAGTTTCTTCTCTGAGCCATGCCGGCAGTAACTAAAAGCACGGTAACAACAGTGCTTTTCAGGTAGCTTCGAGACTGCATGAGCGGAGCTTTCAAAACGGGAAAACAAGCTTTGTGTCTCAGTCTCACATTTCCAGATTGACACGCAGCATAAGGACATGTTGATGCTAACAAGTCAAAAGAGATTCAGGATACCCACTGGGGCTTTCCCTGATTCAACTTTTTTCTACGACTGCTTCTCTGCGTGCAGCAAAGTGCCTAAACTAAGGATGCGCGAGGGAGACTTAGGTGCCTGTGCTTCTTCCAAAGACCTGCAGTGTTCCACCAAGAACAGTGCTGAAATTCTACTTGGAATGCAACCGACCACCTCCTTGACGATGCGTGACTCTAAGTGTAAAAGGTGAAAAGGGATTAGAAGCAGAGTGTTTTTCTCAATAGAGTTCAGCTAGGAGAAGGAGGTTACATCCATTGCATGGAGGACCTTCTAGAAGTGTGTTCCTGAATCCTGTGTATAGCTGAGGTAATCTGGCTCTCCCAAGGAAGAGTGCAGTGTGTTGCCTTTCTCTAGCCAACACTGGGGTGTTCCCAAAGGCCTACGGGGCTGAAGTTGCTTAGCTGGCCCTGAGGTTCTTGGCTCTACTCAGTGTACTGTTACCGAAACGGTTGCTGAAGAGAGGGCCCTAGGAGTCTTGAAAAGCTTACTACCGTGAAACTAAAGCAGAACAGTGAAGAAGGCCTCATGGCGCTGCTCCATGCCTCCCGTTTGGCAAGGCAAATCAGGGCCTTCCTTCGAGGCTTGGGCTCACGTTGACTTTCACTTTAGGTATAGAGGAGAGCAGGGTGACCTTCCGACTAGGAACTGACAGCACAAGGTTTCTTACCGGAGAAGTCAATATCTTCTCAGAACCATGCCGGCAGTGACAAAAACCCTGGCAACAACAGTGCTTTTCAGGTATATTCGAGGCTGCATGAACGGAGCTTTCATAATGGGCAAACAAGCCTTGTGACATCAGTCTCCAATTTGTCAGTTGATATGCAGCATACACGCAGGACCAAAGCTTCCTGGCTCTAGGCAGTTTTCTGATACCCAAACGGGTGCTTAAGTAAGGTCTCTAGGAGTCTTGGAAGGCTTACTACCGTTAAACTAAAGGAGAACAGCGTTGAAGGCCTCATGGAGCTGCTGCATGCCTCCCGTATTGTAAGGATATTCAGGGCATTACATCGAGGCTAGTGCTCCCCTTGACTTTCATTTGGTTATAGAGCAGAGCAGGGTGAGCTTCCAACTAGGAACTGGAAGCACAAGGTTTCTTTCAGGAAAACTCATTTTCTTCGCAGAAGCAGGCAGGCAGTGACTAAATCCCCGGCAACAACAATGCTTTTCAGGTATCCTCGAGGCCGCATGAACGGAGCTTTCCTAATGGGAAAACAAGGCTTGTGCCATCAGTCTCCAATTTCTAGGTTGACACGCAGCATACACGGAGGACCAGAGCTTCCTGGCTCTAGGCAGTGTTCTGTTACCGAAACGGGTGTTGAAGTAAGGTTCCTTGGAGTCTTGGAAAGCTTACTACCGTGAAACTAAAGCAGAAGAGCGTTGAAGGCCTCAAGGAGCTGCTGCATGCCTCGCGTTTTGTTAGGATATTCAGGGCCTTACATCGAGGCTAGTGCTCCCCTTGACTTTCACTTTAGTTATAGAGCAGAGCAGGGTCAGCTTCCAAGTAGGAACTGGAAGCACAAGGTTTCTTTTGGGGAAACTCATTTTCTTCGCAGAAGCAGGCAGGCAGTGACTAAATCCCCGGCAACAACAATGCTTTTCAGGTATCCTCGAGGCCGCATGAACGGAGCTTTCCTAATGGGAAAACAAGCCTTGTGCCATCAGTCTCCAATTTCTAGGTTGACACGCAGCATACACGGAGGACCAGAGCTTCCTGGCTCTAGGCAGTGTTCTGTTACCGAAACGGGTGCTGAAGCAAGGTTCCTAGGAGTCTTGGAAAGCTTACTACCGTGAAACTAAAGCAGAAGAGCGATGAAGGCCTCATGGAGCTGCTGCATGCCTCCCGATTTGCCAGGATAATCAGGGCCTTACTTGGAGGTTAGTGCTCACGTTGACGTTCACTTTTGCTATAGAGGAGAGCAGGGTGAGCTTCCAACTAGGAACTGGAAGCACAAGGTTTCTTTCGAGAAAACTCAGTTTCTTCTCTGAGCCATGCCGGCAGTAACTAAAAGCACGGTAACAACAGTGCTTTTCAGGTAGCTTCGAGACTGCATGAGCGGAGCTTTCAAAACGGGAAAACAAGCTTTGTGTCTCAGTCTCACATTTCCAGATTGACACGCAGCATAAGGACATGTTGATGCTAACAAGTCAAAAGAGATTCAGGATACCCACTGGGGCTTTCCCTGATTCAACTTTTTTCTACGACTGCTTCTCTGCGTGCAGCAAAGTGCCTAAACTAAGGATGCGCGAGGGAGACTTAGGTGCCTGTGCTTCTTCCAAAGACCTGCAGTGTTCCACCAAGAACAGTGCTGAAATTCTACTTGGAATGCAACCGACCACCTCCTTGACGATGCGTGACTCTAAGTGTAAAAGGTGAAAAGGGATTAGAAGCAGAGTGTTTTTCTCAATAGAGTTCAGCTAGGAGAAGGAGGTTACATCCATTGCATGGAGGACCTTCTAGAAGTGTGTTCCTGAATCCTGTGTATAGCTGAGGTAATCTGGCTCTCCCAAGGAAGAGTGCAGTGTGTTGCCTTTCTCTAGCCAACACTGGGGTGTTCCCAAAGGCCTACGGGGCTGAAGTTGCTTAGCTGGCCCTGAGGTTCTTGGCTCTACTCAGTGTACTGTTACCGAAACGGTTGCTGAAGAGAGGGCCCTAGGAGTCTTGAAAAGCTTACTACCGTGAAACTAAAGCAGAACAGTGAAGAAGGCCTCATGGCGCTGCTCCATGCCTCCCGTTTGGCAAGGCAAATCAGGGCCTTCCTTCGAGGCTTGGGCTCACGTTGACTTTCACTTTAGGTATAGAGGAGAGCAGGGTGACCTTCCGACTAGGAACTGACAGCACAAGGTTTCTTACCGGAGAAGTCAATATCTTCTCAGAACCATGCCGGCAGTGACAAAAACCCTGGCAACAACAGTGCTTTTCAGGTATATTCGAGGCTGCATGAACGGAGCTTTCATAATGGGCAAACAAGCCTTGTGACATCAGTCTCCAATTTGTCAGTTGATATGCAGCATACACGCAGGACCAAAGCTTCCTGGCTCTAGGCAGTTTTCTGATACCCAAACGGGTGCTTAAGTAAGGTCTCTAGGAGTCTTGGAAGGCTTACTACCGTTAAACTAAAGGAGAACAGCGTTGAAGGCCTCATGGAGCTGCTGCATGCCTCCCGTATTGTAAGGATATTCAGGGCATTACATCGAGGCTAGTGCTCCCCTTGACTTTCATTTGGTTATAGAGCAGAGCAGGGTGAGCTTCCAACTAGGAACTGGAAGCACAAGGTTTCTTTCAGGAAAACTCATTTTCTTCGCAGAAGCAGGCAGGCAGTGACTAAATCCCCGGCAACAACAATGCTTTTCAGGTATCCTCGAGGCCGCATGAACGGAGCTTTCCTAATGGGAAAACAAGCCTTGTGCCATCAGTCTCCAATTTCTAGGTTGACACGCAGCATACACGGAGGACCAGAGCTTCCTGGCTCTAGGCAGTGTTCTCTTACCGAAACGGGTGTTGAAGTAAGGTTCCTTGGAGTCTTGGAAAGCTTACTACCGTGAAACTAAAGCAGAAGAGCGTTGAAGGCCTCAAGGAGCTGCTGCATGCCTCGCGTTTTGTTAGGATATTCAGGGCCTTACATCGAGGCTAGTGCTCCCCTTGACTTTCACTTTAGTTATAGAGCAGAGCAGGGTCAGCTTCCAAGTAGGAACTGGAAGCACAAGGTTTCTTTTGGGGAAACTCATTTTCTTCGCAGAAGCAGGCAGGCAGTGACTAAATCCCCGGCAACAACAATGCTTTTCAGGTATCCTCGAGGCCGCATGAACGGAGCTTTCCTAATGGGAAAACAAGCCTTGTGCCATCAGTCTCCAATTTCTAGGTTGACACGCAGCATACACGGAGGACCAGAGCTTCCTGGCGCTAGGCAGTGTTCTGTTACCGAAACGGGTGCTGAAGCAAGGTTCCTAGGAGTCTTGGAAAGCTTACTACCGTGAAACTAAAGCAGAAGAGCGATGAAGGCCTCATGGAGCTGCTGCATGCCTCCCGATTTGCCAGGATAATCAGGGCCTTACTTGGAGGTTAGTGCTCACGTTGACGTTCACTTTTGCTATAGAGGAGAGCAGGGTGAGCTTCCAACTAGGAACTGGAAGCACAAGGTTTCTTTCGAGAAAACTCAGTTTCTTCTCTGAGCCATGCCGGCAGTAACTAAAAGCACGGTAACAACAGTGCTTTTCAGGTAGCTTCGAGACTGCATGAGCGGAGCTTTCAAAACGGGAAAACAAGCTTTGTGTCTCAGTCTCACATTTCCAGATTGACACGCAGCATAAGGACATGTTGATGCTAACAAGTCAAAAGAGATTCAGGATACCCACTGGGGCTTTCCCTGATTCAACTTTTTTCTACGACTGCTTCTCTGCGTGCAGCAAAGTGCCTAAACTAAGGATGCGCGAGGGAGACTTAGGTGCCTGTGCTTCTTCCAAAGACCTGCAGTGTTCCACCAAGAACAGTGCTGAAATTCTACTTGGAATGCAACCGACCACCTCCTTGACGATGCGTGACTCTAAGTGTAAAAGGTGAAAAGGGATTAGAAGCAGAGTGTTTTTCTCAATAGAGTTCAGCTAGGAGAAGGAGGTTACATCCATTGCATGGAGGACCTTCTAGAAGTGTGTTCCTGAATCCTGTCTATAGCTGAGGTAATCTGGCTCTCCCAAGGAAGAGTGCAGTGTGTTGCCTTTCTCTAGCCAACACTGGGGTGTTCCCAAAGGCCTACGGGGCTGAAGTTGCTTAGCTGGCCCTGAGGTTCTTGGCTCTACTCAGTGTACTGTTACCGAAACGGTTGCTGAAGAGAGGGCCCTAGGAGTCTTGAAAAGCTTACTACCGTGAAACTAAAGCAGAACAGTGAAGAAGGCCTCATGGCGCTGCTCCATGCCTCCCGTTTGGCAAGGCAAATCAGGGCCTTCCTTCGAGGCTTGGGCTCACGTTGACTTTCACTTTAGGTATAGAGCAGAGCAGGGTGAGCTTCCAACTAGGAACTGGCAGCACAAGGTTTCTTTCAGGAAAACTCATTTTCTTCGCAGAAGCAGGCACTCAGTGACTAAATCCCCGGCAACAACAATGCTTTTCAGGTATCCTCGAGGCCGCATGAACGGAGCTTTCCTATTGGGAAAACAAGCCTTGTGCCATCAGTCTCCAATTTCTAGGTTGACACGCAGCATACACGGAGGACCAGAGCTTCCTGGCTCTAGGCAGTGTTCTGTTACCGAAACGGGTGTTGAAGTAAGGTTCCTTGGAGTCTTGGAAAGCTTACTACCGTGAAACTAAAGCAGAAGAGCGTTGAAGGCCTCAAGGAGCTGCTGCATGCCTCACGTTTTGTTAGGATATTCAGGGCCTTACATCGAGGCTAGTGCTCCCCTTGACTTTCACTTTAGTTATAGAGCAGAGCAGGGTCAGCTTCCAAGTAGGAACTGGCAGCACAAGGTTTCTTTCAGGAAAACTCATTTTCTTCGCAGAAGCAGGCACTCAGTGACTAAATCCCCGGCAACAACAATGCTTTTCAGGTATCCTCGAGGCCGCATGAACGGAGCTTTCCTAATGGGAAAACAAGGCTTGTGCCATCAGTCTCCAATTTCTAGGTTGACACGCAGCATACACGGAGGACCAGAGCTTCCTGGCTCTAGGCAGTGTTCTGTTACCGAAACGGGTGTTGAAGTAAGGTTCCTTGGAGTCTTGGAAAGCTTACTACCGTGAAACTAAAGCAGAAGAGCGTTGAAGGCCTCAAGGAGCTGCTGCATGCCTCGCGTTTTGTTAGGATATTCAGGGCCTTACATCGAGGCTAGTGCTCCCCTTGACTTTCACTTTAGTTATAGAGCAGAGCAGGGTCAGCTTCCAAGTAGGAACTGGAAGCACAAGGTTTCTTTTGGGGAAACTCATTTTCTTCGCAGAAGCAGGCAGGCAGTGACTAAATCCCCGGCAACAACAATGCTTTTCAGGTATCCTCGAGGCCGCATGAACGGAGCTTTCCTAATGGGAAAACAAGCCTTGTGCCATCAGTCTCCAATTTCTAGGTTGACACGCAGCATACACGGAGGACCAGAGCTTCCTGGCGCTAGGCAGTGTTCTGTTACCGAAACGGGTGCTGAAGCAAGGTTCCTAGGAGTCTTGGAAAGCTTACTACCGTGAAACTAAAGCAGAAGAGCGATGAAGGCCTCATGGAGCTGCTGCATGCCTCCCGATTTGCCAGGATAATCAGGGCCTTACTTGGAGGTTAGTGCTCACGTTGACGTTCACTTTTGCTATAGAGGAGAGCAGGGTGAGCTTCCAACTAGGAACTGGAAGCACAAGGTTTCTTTCGAGAAAACTCAGTTTCTTCTCTGAGCCATGCCGGCAGTAACTAAAAGCACGGTAACAACAGTGCTTTTCAGGTAGCTTCGAGACTGCATGAGCGGAGCTTTCAAAACGGGAAAACAAGCTTTGTGTCTCAGTCTCACATTTCCAGATTGACACGCAGCATAAGGACATGTTGATGCTAACAAGTCAAAAGAGATTCAGGATACCCACTGGGGCTTTCCCTGATTCAACTTTTTTCTACGACTGCTTCTCTGCGTGCAGCAAAGTGCCTAAACTAAGGATGCGCGAGGGAGACTTAGGTGCCTGTGCTTCTTCCAAAGACCTGCAGTGTTCCACCAAGAACAGTGCTGAAATTCTACTTGGAATGCAACCGACCACCTCCTTGACGATGCGTGACTCTAAGTGTAAAAGGTGAAAAGGGATTAGAAGCAGAGTGTTTTTCTCAATAGAGTTCAGCTAGGAGAAGGAGGTTACATCCATTGCATGGAGGACCTTCTAGAAGTGTGTTCCTGAATCCTGTGTAGAGCTGAGGTAATCTGGCTCTCCCAAGGAAGAGTGCAGTGTGTTGCCTTTCTCTAGCCAACACTGGGGTGTTCCCAAAGGCCTACGGGGCTGAAGTTGCTTAGCTGGCCCTGAGGTTCTTGGCTCTACTCAGTGTACTGTTACCGAAACGGTTGCTGAAGAGAGGGCCCTAGGAGTCTTGAAAAGCTTACTACCGTGAAACTAAAGCAGAACAGTGAAGAAGGCCTCATGGCGCTGCTCCATGCCTCCCGTTTGGCAAGGCAAATCAGGGCCTTCCTTCGAGGCTTGGGCTCACGTTGACTTTCACTTTAGGTATAGAGGAGAGCAGGGTGACCTTCCGACTAGGAACTGACAGCACAAGGTTTCTTACCGGAGAAGTCAATATCTTCTCAGAACCATGCCGGCAGTGACAAAAACCCTGGCAACAACAGTGCTTTTCAGGTATCCTCGAGGCCGCATGAACGGAGCTTTCATAAGGGGCAAACAAGCCTTGTGACATCAGTCTCCAATTTGTCAGTTGATATGCAGCATACACGCAGGACCAAAGCTTCCTGCCTCTAGGCAGTTTTCTGATACCCAAACGGGTGCTTAAGTAAGGTCTCTAGGAGACTTGGAAGGCTTACTACCGTTAAACTAAAGGAGAACAGCGTTGAAGGCCTCATGGAGCTGCTGCATGCCTCCCGTATTGTAAGGATATTCAGGGCATTACATCGAGGCTAGTGCTCCCCTTGACATTCATTTGGTTATAGAGCAAAGCAGGGTGAGCTTCCAACTAGGAACTGGAAGCACAAGGTTTCTTTCAGGAAAACTCATTTTCTTCGCAGAAGCAGGCAGGCAGTGACTAAATCCCCAGCAACAACAATGCTTTTCAGGTATCCTCGAGGCCGCATGAACGGAGCTTTCCTAATGGGAAAACAAGGCTTGTGCCATCAGTCTCCAATTTCTAGGTTGACACGCAGCATACACGGAGGACCAGAGCTTCCTGGCTCTAGGCAGTGTTCTGTTACCGAAACGGGTGTTGAAGTAAGGTTCCTTGGAGTCTTGGAAAGCTTACTACCGTGAAACTAAAGCAGAAGAGCGTTGAAGGCCTCAAGGAGCTGCTGCATGCCTCGCGTTTTGTTAGGATATTCAGGGCCTTACATCGAGGCTAGTGCTCCCCTTGACTTTCACTTTAGTTATAGAGCAGAGCAGGGTCAGCTTCCAAGTAGGAACTGGAAGCACAAGGTTTCTTTTGGGGAAACTCATTTTCTTCGCAGAAGCAGGCAGGCAGTGACTAAATCCCCGGCAACAACAATGCTTTTCAGGTATCCTCGAGGCCGCATGAACGGAGCTTTCCTAATGGGAAAACAAGCCTTGTGCCATCAGTCTCCAATTTCTAGGTTGACACGCAGCATACACGGAGGACCAGAGCTTCCTGGCGCTAGGCAGTGTTCTGTTACCGAAACGGGTGCTGAAGCAAGGTTCCTAGGAGTCTTGGAAAGCTTACTACCGTGAAACTAAAGCAGAAGAGCGATGAAGGCCTCATGGAGCTGCTGCATGCCTCCCGATTTGCCAGGATAATCAGGGCCTTACTTGGAGGTTAGTGCTCACGTTGACGTTCACTTTTGCTATAGAGGAGAGCAGGGTGAGCTTCCAACTAGGAACTGGAAGCACAAGGTTTCTTTCGAGAAAACTCAGTTTCTTCTCTGAGCCATGCCGGCAGTAACTAAAAGCACGGTAACAACAGTGCTTTTCAGGTAGCTTCGAGACTGCATGAGCGGAGCTTTCAAAACGGGAAAACAAGCTTTGTGTCTCAGTCTCACATTTCCAGATTGACACGCAGCATAAGGACATGTTGATGCTAACAAGTCAAAAGAGATTCAGGATACCCACTGGGGCTTTCCCTGATTCAACTTTTTTCTACGACTGCTTCTCTGCGTGCAGCAAAGTGCCTAAACTAAGGATGCGCGAGGGAGACTTAGGTGCCTGTGCTTCTTCCAAAGACCTGCAGTGTTCCACCAAGAACAGTGCTGAAATTCTACTTGGAATGCAACCGACCACCTCCTTGACGATGCGTGACTCTAAGTGTAAAAGGTGAAAAGGGATTAGAAGCAGAGTGTTTTTCTCAATAGAGTTCAGCTAGGAGAAGGAGGTTACATCCATTGCATGGAGGACCTTCTAGAAGTGTGTTCCTGAATCCTGTGTAGAGCTGAGGTAATCTGGCTCTCCCAAGGAAGAGTGCAGTGTGTTGCCTTTCTCTAGCCAACACTGGGGTGTTCCCAAAGGCCTACGGGGCTGAAGTTGCTTAGCTGGCCCTGAGGTTCTTGGCTCTACTCAGTGTACTGTTACCGAAACGGTTGCTGAAGAGAGGGCCCTAGGAGTCTTGAAAAGCTTACTACCGTGAAACTAAAGCAGAACAGTGAAGAAGGCCTCATGGCGCTGCTCCATGCCTCCCGTTTGGCAAGGCAAATCAGGGCCTTCCTTCGAGGCTTGGGCTCACGTTGACTTTCACTTTAGGTATAGAGGAGAGCAGGGTGACCTTCCGACTAGGAACTGACAGCACAAGGTTTCTTACCGGAGAAGTCAATATCTTCTCAGAACCATGCCGGCAGTGACAAAAACCCTGGCAACAACAGTGCTTTTCAGGTATCCTCGAGGCCGCATGAACGGAGCTTTCATAAGGGGCAAACAAGCCTTGTGACATCAGTCTCCAATTTGTCAGTTGATATGCAGCATACACGCAGGACCAAAGCTTCCTGCCTCTAGGCAGTTTTCTGATACCCAAACGGGTGCTTAAGTAAGGTCTCTAGGAGACTTGGAAGGCTTACTACCGTTAAACTAAAGGAGAACAGCGTTGAAGGCCTCATGGAGCTGCTGCATGCCTCCCGTATTGTAAGGATATTCAGGGCATTACATCGAGGCTAGTGCTCCCCTTGACATTCATTTGGTTATAGAGCAAAGCAGGGTGAGCTTCCAACTAGGAACTGGAAGCACAAGGTTTCTTTCAGGAAAACTCATTTTCTTCGCAGAAGCAGGCAGGCAGTGACTAAATCCCCAGCAACAACAATGCTTTTCAGGTATCCTCGAGGCCGCATGAACGGAGCTTTCCTAATGGGAAAACAAGCCTTGTGCCATCAGTCTCCAATTTCTAGGTTGACACGCAGCATACACGGAGGACCAGAGCTTCCTGGCTCTAGGCAGTGTTCTCTTACCGAAACGGGTGTTGAAGTAAGGTTCCTTGGAGTCTTGGAAAGCTTACTACCGTGAAACTAAAGCAGAAGAGCGTTGAAGGCCTCAAGGAGCTGCTGCATGCCTCGCGTTTTGTTAGGATATTCAGGGCCTTACATCGAGGCTAGTGCTCCCCTTGACTTTCACTTTAGTTATAGAGCAGAGCAGGGTCAGCTTCCAAGTAGGAACTGGAAGCACAAGGTTTCTTTTGGGGAAACTCATTTTCTTCGCAGAAGCAGGCAGGCAGTGACTAAATCCCCGGCAACAACAATGCTTTTCAGGTATCCTCGAGGCCGCATGAACGGAGCTTTCCTAATGGGAAAACAAGCCTTGTGCCATCAGTCTCCAATTTCTAGGTTGACACGCAGCATACACGGAGGACCAGAGCTTCCTGGCTCTAGGCAGTGTTCTGTTACCGAAACGGGTGCTGAAGCAAGGTTCCTAGGAGTCTTGGAAAGCTTACTACCGTGAAACTAAAGCAGAAGAGCGATGAAGGCCTCATGGAGCTGCTGCATGCCTCCCGATTTGCCAGGATAATCAGGGCCTTACTTGGAGGTTAGTGCTCACGTTGACGTTCACTTTTGCTATAGAGGAGAGCAGGGTGAGCTTCCAACTAGGAACTGGAAGCACAAGGTTTCTTTCGAGAAAACTCAGTTTCTTCTCTGAGCCATGCCGGCAGTAACTAAAAGCACGGTAACAACAGTGCTTTTCAGGTAGCTTCGAGACTGCATGAGCGGAGCTTTCAAAACGGGAAAACAAGCTTTGTGTCTCAGTCTCACATTTCCAGATTGACACGCAGCATAAGGACATGTTGATGCTAACAAGTCAAAAGAGATTCAGGATACCCACTGGGGCTTTCCCTGATTCAACTTTTTTCTACGACTGCTTCTCTGCGTGCAGCAAAGTGCCTAAACTAAGGATGCGCGAGGGAGACTTAGGTGCCTGTGCTTCTTCCAAAGACCTGCAGTGTTCCACCAAGAACAGTGCTGAAATTCTACTTGGAATGCAACCGACCACCTCCTTGACGATGCGTGACTCTAAGTGTAAAAGGTGAAAAGGGATTAGAAGCAGAGTGTTTTTCTCAATAGAGTTCAGCTAGGAGAAGGAGGTTACATCCATTGCATGGAGGACCTTCTAGAAGTGTGTTCCTGAATCCTGTGTAGAGCTGAGGTAATCTGGCTCTCCCAAGGAAGAGTGCAGTGTGTTGCCTTTCTCTAGCCAACACTGGGGTGTTCCCAAAGGCCTACGGGGCTGAAGTTGCTTAGCTGGCCCTGAGGTTCTTGGCTCTACTCAGTGTACTGTTACCGAAACGGTTGCTGAAGAGAGGGCCCTAGGAGTCTTGAAAAGCTTACTACCGTGAAACTAAAGCAGAACAGTGAAGAAGGCCTCATGGCGCTGCTCCATGCCTCCCGTTTGGCAAGGCAAATCAGGGCCTTCCTTCGAGGCTTGGGCTCACGTTGACTTTCACTTTAGGTATAGAGGAGAGCAGGGTGACCTTCCGACTAGGAACTGACAGCACAAGGTTTCTTACCGGAGAAGTCAATATCTTCTCAGAACCATGCCGGCAGTGACAAAAACCCTGGCAACAACAGTGCTTTTCAGGTATCCTCGAGGCCGCATGAACGGAGCTTTCATAAGGGGCAAACAAGCCTTGTGACATCAGTCTCCAATTTGTCAGTTGATATGCAGCATACACGCAGGACCAAAGCTTCCTGCCTCTAGGCAGTTTTCTGATACCCAAACGGGTGCTTAAGTAAGGTCTCTAGGAGACTTGGAAGGCTTACTACCGTTAAACTAAAGGAGAACAGCGTTGAAGGCCTCATGGAGCTGCTGCATGCCTCCCGTATTGTAAGGATATTCAGGGCATTACATCGAGGCTAGTGCTCCCCTTGACATTCATTTGGTTATAGAGCAAAGCAGGGTGAGCTTCCAACTAGGAACTGGAAGCACAAGGTTTCTTTCAGGAAAACTCATTTTCTTCGCAGAAGCAGGCAGGCAGTGACTAAATCCCCGGCAACAACAATGCTTTTCAGTTATCCTCGAGGCCGCATGAACGGAGCTTTCCTAATGGGAAAACAAGCCTTGTGCCATCAGTCTCCAATTTCTAGGTTGACACGCAGCATACACGGAGGACCAGAGCTTCCTGGCTCTAGGCAGTGTTCTGTTACCGAAACGGGTGCTGAAGCAAGGTTCCTAGGAGTCTTGGAAAGCTTACTACCGTGAAACTAAAGCAGAAGAGCGATGAAGGCCTCATGGAGCTGCTGCGTGCCTCCCGATTTGCCAGGATAATCAGGGCCTTACTTGGAGGTTAGTGCTCACGTTGACGTTCACTTTTGCTATAGAGGAGAGCAGGGTGAGCTTCCAACTAGGAACTGGAAGCACAAGGTTTCTTTCGAGAAAACTCAGTTTCTTCTCTGAGCCATGCCGGCAGTAACTAAAAGCACGGTAACAACAGTGCTTTTCAGGTAGCTTCGAGACTGCATGAGCGGAGCTTTCAAAACGGGAAAACAAGCTTTGTGTCTCAGTCTCACATTTCCAGATTGACACGCAGCATAAGGACATGTTGATGCTAACAAGTCAAAAGAGATTCAGGATACCCACTGGGGCTTTCCCTGATTCAACTTTTTTCTACGACTGCTTCTCTGCGTGCAGCAAAGTGCCTAAACTAAGGATGCGCGAGGGAGACTTAGGTGCCTGTGCTTCTTCCAAAGACCTGCAGTGTTCCACCAAGAACAGTGCTGAAATTCTACTTGGAATGCAACCGACCACCTCCTTGACGATGCGTGACTCTAAGTGTAAAAGGTGAAAAGGGATTAGAAGCAGAGTGTTTTTCTCAATAGAGTTCAGCTAGGAGAAGGAGGTTACATCCATTGCATGGAGGACCTTCTAGAAGTGTGTTCCTGAATCCTGTGTATAGCTGAGGTAATCTGGCTCTCCCAAGGAAGAGTGCAGTGTGTTGCCTTTCTCTAGCCAACACTGGGGTGTTCCCAAAGGCCTACGGGGCTGAAGTTGCTTAGCTGGCCCTGAGGTTCTTGGCTCTACTCAGTGTACTGTTACCGAAACGGTTGCTGAAGAGAGGGCCCTAGGAGTCTTGAAAAGCTTACTACCGTGAAACTAAAGCAGAACAGTGAAGAAGGCCTCATGGCGCTGCTCCATGCCTCCCGTTTGGCAAGGCAAATCAGGGCCTTCCTTCGAGGCTTGGGCTCACGTTGACTTTCACTTTAGGTATAGAGGAGAGCAGGGTGACCTTCCGACTAGGAACTGACAGCACAAGGTTTCTTACCGGAGAAGTCAATATCTTCTCAGAACCATGCCGGCAGTGACAAAAACCCTGGCAACAACAGTGCTTTTCAGGTATATTCGAGGCTGCATGAACGGAGCTTTCATAATGGGCAAACAAGCCTTGTGACATCAGTCTCCAATTTGTCAGTTGATATGCAGCATACACGCAGGACCAAAGCTTCCTGCCTCTAGGCAGTTTTCTGATACCCAAACGGGTGCTTAAGTAAGGTCTCTAGGAGACTTGGAAGGCTTACTACCGTTAAACTAAAGGAGAACAGCGTTGAAGGCCTCATGGAGCTGCTGCATGCCTCCCGTATTGTAAGGATATTCAGGGCATTACATCGAGGCTAGTGCTCCCCTTGACATTCATTTGGTTATAGAGCAAAGCAGAGTGAGCTTCCAACTAGGAACTGGAAGCACAAGGTTTCTTTCAGGAAAACTCATTTTCTTCGCAGAAGCAGGCAGGCAGTGACTAAATCCCCGGCAACAACAATGCTTTTCAGGTATCCTCGAGGCCGCATGAACGGAGCTTTCCTAATGGGAAAACAAGCCTTGTGCCATCAGTCTCCAATTTCTAGGTTGACACGCAGCATACACGGAGGACCAGAGCTTCCTGGCTCTAGGCAGTGTTCTCTTACCGAAACGGGTGTTGAAGTAAGGTTCCTTGGAGTCTTGGAAAGCTTACTACCGTGAAACTAAAGCAGAAGAGCGTTGAAGGCCTCAAGGAGCTGCTGCATGCCTCGCGTTTTGTTAGGATATTCAGGGCCTTACATCGAGGCTAGTGCTCCCCTTGACTTTCACTTTAGTTATAGAGCAGAGCAGGGTCAGCTTCCAAGTAGGAACTGGAAGCACAAGGTTTCTTTTGGGGAAACTCATTTTCTTCGCAGAAGCAGGCAGGCAGTGACTAAATCCCCGGCAACAACAATGCTTTTCAGGTATCCTCGAGGCCGCATGAACGGAGCTTTCCTAATGGGAAAACAAGCCTTGTGCCATCAGTCTCCAATTTCTAGGTTGACACGCAGCATACACGGAGGACCAGAGCTTCCTGGCGCTAGGCAGTGTTCTGTTACCGAAACGGGTGCTGAAGCAAGGTTCCTAGGAGTCTTGGAAAGCTTACTACCGTGAAACTAAAGCAGAAGAGCGATGAAGGCCTCATGGAGCTGCTGCATGCCTCCCGATTTGCCAGGATAATCAGGGCCTTACTTGGAGGTTAGTGCTCACGTTGACGTTCACTTTTGCTATAGAGGAGAGCAGGGTGAGCTTCCAACTAGGAACTGGAAGCACAAGGTTTCTTTCGAGAAAACTCAGTTTCTTCTCTGAGCCATGCCGGCAGTAACTAAAAGCACGGTAACAACAGTGCTTTTCAGGTAGCTTCGAGACTGCATGAGCGGAGCTTTCAAAACGGGAAAACAAGCTTTGTGTCTCAGTCTCACATTTCCAGATTGACACGCAGCATAAGGACATGTTGATGCTAACAAGTCAAAAGAGATTCAGGATACCCACTGGGGCTTTCCCTGATTCAACTTTTTTCTACGACTGCTTCTCTGCGTGCAGCAAAGTGCCTAAACTAAGGATGCGCGAGGGAGACTTAGGTGCCTGTGCTTCTTCCAAAGACCTGCAGTGTTCCACCAAGAACAGTGCTGAAATTCTACTTGGAATGCAACCGACCACCTCCTTGACGATGCGTGACTCTAAGTGTAAAAGGTGAAAAGGGATTAGAAGCAGAGTGTTTTTCTCAATAGAGTTCAGCTAGGAGAAGGAGGTTACATCCATTGCATGGAGGACCTTCTAGAAGTGTGTTCCTGAATCCTGTGTATAGCTGAGGTAATCTGGCTCTCCCAAGGAAGAGTGCAGTGTGTTGCCTTTCTCTAGCCAACACTGGGGTGTTCCCAAAGGCCTACGGGGCTGAAGTTGCTTAGCTGGCCCTGAGGTTCTTGGCTCTACTCAGTGTACTGTTACCGAAACGGTTGCTGAAGAGAGGGCCCTAGGAGTCTTGAAAAGCTTACTACCGTGAAACTAAAGCAGAACAGTGAAGAAGGCCTCATGGCGCTGCTCCATGCCTCCCGTTTGGCAAGGCAAATCAGGGCCTTCCTTCGAGGCTTGGGCTCACGTTGACTTTCACTTTAGGTATAGAGCAGAGCAGGGTGAGCTTCCAACTAGGAACTGGCAGCACAAGGTTTCTTTCAGGAAAACTCATTTTCTTCGCAGAAGCAGGCACTCAGTGACTAAATCCCCGGCAACAACAATGCTTTTCAGGTATCCTCGAGGCCGCATGAACGGAGCTTTCCTATTGGGAAAACAAGCCTTGTGCCATCAGTCTCCAATTTCTAGGTTGACACGCAGCATACACGGAGGACCAGAGCTTCCTGGCTCTAGGCAGTGTTCTGTTACCGAAACGGGTGTTGAAGTAAGGTTCCTTGGAGTCTTGGAAAGCTTACTACCGTGAAACTAAAGCAGAAGAGCGTTGAAGGCCTCAAGGAGCTGCTGCATGCCTCGCGTTTTGTTAGGATATTCAGGGCCTTACATCGAGGCTAGTGCTCCCCTTGACTTTCACTTTAGTTATAGAGCAGAACAGGGTCAGCTTCCAAGTAGGAACTGGAAGCACAAGGTTTCTTTTGGGGAAACTCATTTTCTTCGCAGAAGCAGGCAGGCAGTGACTAAATCCCCGGCAACAACAATGCTTTTCAGGTATCCTCGAGGCCGCATGAACGGAGCTTTCCTAATGGGAAAACAAGCCTTGTGCCATCAGTCTCCAATTTCTAGGTTGACACGCAGCATACACGGAGGACCAGAGCTTCCTGGCGCTAGGCAGTGTTCTGTTACCGAAACGGGTTCTGAAGCAAGGTTCCTAGGAGTCTTGGAAAGCTTACTACCGTGAAACTAAAGCAGAAGAGCGATGAAGGCCTCATGGAGCTGCTGCATGCCTCCCGATTTGCCAGGATAATCAGGGCCTTACTTGGAGGTTAGTGCTCACGTTGACGTTCACTTTTGCTATAGAGGAGAGCAGGGTGAGCTTCCAACTAGGAACTGGAAGCACAAGGTTTCTTTCGAGAAAACTCAGTTTCTTCTCTGAGCCATGCCGGCAGTAACTAAAAGCACGGTAACAACAGTGCTTTTCAGGTAGCTTCGAGACTGCATGAGCGGAGCTTTCAAAACGGGAAAACAAGCTTTGTGTCTCAGTCTCACATTTCCAGATTGACACGCAGCATAAGGACATGTTGATGCTAACAAGTCAAAAGAGATTCAGGATACCCACTGGGGCTTTCCCTGATTCAACTTTTTTCTACGACTGCTTCTCTGCGTGCAGCAAAGTGCCTAAACTAAGGATGCGCGAGGGAGACTTAGGTGCCTGTGCTTCTTCCAAAGACCTGCAGTGTTCCACCAAGAACAGTGCTGAAATTCTACTTGGAATGCAACCGACCACCTCCTTGACGATGCGTGACTCTAAGTGTAAAAGGTGAAAAGGGATTAGAAGCAGAGTGTTTTTCTCAATAGAGTTCAGCTAGGAGAAGGAGGTTACATCCATTGCATGGAGGACCTTCTAGAAGTGTGTTCCTGAATCCTGTGTATAGCTGAGGTAATCTGGCTCTCCCAAGGAAGAGTGCAGTGTGTTGCCTTTCTCTAGCCAACACTGGGGTGTTCCCAAAGGCCTACGGGGCTGAAGTTGCTTAGCTGGCCCTGAGGTTCTTGGCTCTACTCAGTGTACTGTTACCGAAACGGTTGCTGAAGAGAGGGCCCTAGGAGTCTTGAAAAGCTTACTACCGTGAAACTAAAGCAGAACAGTGAAGAAGGCCTCATGGCGCTGCTCCATGCCTCCCGTTTGGCAAGGCAAATCAGGGCCTTCCTTCGAGGCTTGGGCTCACGTTGACTTTCACTTTAGGTATAGAGGAGAGCAGGGTGACCTTCCGACTAGGAACTGACAGCACAAGGTTTCTTACCGGAGAAGTCAATATCTTCTCAGAACCATGCCGGCAGTGACAAAAACCCTGGCAACAACAGTGCTTTTCAGGTATATTCGAGGCTGCATGAACGGAGCTTTCATAATGGGCAAACAAGCCTTGTGACATCAGTCTCCAATTTGTCAGTTGATATGCAGCATACACGCAGGACCAAAGCTTCCTGGCTCTAGGCAGTTTTCTGATACCCAAACGGGTGCTTAAGTAAGGTCTCTAGGAGTCTTGGAAGGCTTACTACCGTTAAACTAAAGGAGAACAGCGTTGAAGGCCTCATGGAGCTGCTGCATGCCTCCCGTATTGTAAGGATATTCAGGGCATTACATCGAGGCTAGTGCTCCCCTTGACTTTCATTTGGTTATAGAGCAGAGCAGGGTGAGCTTCCAACTAGGAACTGGAAGCACAAGGTTTCTTTCAGGAAAACTCATTTTCTTCGCAGAAGCAGGCAGGCAGTGACTAAATCCCCGGCAACAACAATGCTTTTCAGGTATCCTCGAGGCCGCATGAACGGAGCTTTCCTAATGGGAAAACAAGGCTTGTGCCATCAGTCTCCAATTTCTAGGTTGACACGCAGCATACACGGAGGACCAGAGCTTCCTGGCTCTAGGCAGTGTTCTGTTACCGAAACGGGTGTTGAAGTAAGGTTCCTTGGAGTCTTGGAAAGCTTACTACCGTGAAACTAAAGCAGAAGAGCGTTGAAGGCCTCAAGGAGCTGCTGCATGCCTCGCGTTTTGTTAGGATATTCAGGGCCTTACATCGAGGCTAGTGCTCCCCTTGACTTTCACTTTAGTTATAGAGCAGAGCAGGGTCAGCTTCCAAGTAGGAACTGGAAGCACAAGGTTTCTTTTGGGGAAACTCATTTTCTTCGCAGAAGCAGGCAGGCAGTGACTAAATCCCCGGCAACAACAATGCTTTTCAGGTATCCTCGAGGCCGCATGAACGGAGCTTTCCTAATGGGAAAACAAGCCTTGTGCCATCAGTCTCCAATTTCTAGGTTGACACGCAGCATACACGGAGGACCAGAGCTTCCTGGCTCTAGGCAGTGTTCTGTTACCGAAACGGGTGCTGAAGCAAGGTTCCTAGGAGTCTTGGAAAGCTTACTACCGTGAAACTAAAGCAGAAGAGCGATGAAGGCCTCATGGAGCTGCTGCATGCCTCCCGATTTGCCAGGATAATCAGGGCCTTACTTGGAGGTTAGTGCTCACGTTGACGTTCACTTTTGCTATAGAGGAGAGCAGGGTGAGCTTCCAACTAGGAACTGGAAGCACAAGGTTTCTTTCGAGAAAACTCAGTTTCTTCTCTGAGCCATGCCGGCAGTAACTAAAAGCACGGTAACAACAGTGCTTTTCAGGTAGCTTCGAGACTGCATGAGCGGAGCTTTCAAAACGGGAAAACAAGCTTTGTGTCTCAGTCTCACATTTCCAGATTGACACGCAGCATAAGGACATGTTGATGCTAACAAGTCAAAAGAGATTCAGGATACCCACTGGGGCTTTCCCTGATTCAACTTTTTTCTACGACTGCTTCTCTGCGTGCAGCAAAGTGCCTAAACTAAGGATGCGCGAGGGAGACTTAGGTGCCTGTGCTTCTTCCAAAGACCTGCAGTGTTCCACCAAGAACAGTGCTGAAATTCTACTTGGAATGCAACCGACCACCTCCTTGACGATGCGTGACTCTAAGTGTAAAAGGTGAAAAGGGATTAGAAGCAGAGTGTTTTTCTCAATAGAGTTCAGCTAGGAGAAGGAGGTTACATCCATTGCATGGAGGACCTTCTAGAAGTGTGTTCCTGAATCCTGTGTATAGCTGAGGTAATCTGGCTCTCCCAAGGAAGAGTGCAGTGTGTTGCCTTTCTCTAGCCAACACTGGGGTGTTCCCAAAGGCCTACGGGGCTGAAGTTGCTTAGCTGGCCCTGAGGTTCTTGGCTCTACTCAGTGTACTGTTACCGAAACGGTTGCTGAAGAGAGGGCCCTAGGAGTCTTGAAAAGCTTACTACCGTGAAACTAAAGCAGAACAGTGAAGAAGGCCTCATGGCGCTGCTCCATGCCTCCCGTTTGGCAAGGCAAATCAGGGCCTTCCTTCGAGGCTTGGGCTCACGTTGACTTTCACTTTAGGTATAGAGGAGAGCAGGGTGACCTTCCGACTAGGAACTGACAGCACAAGGTTTCTTACCGGAGAAGTCAATATCTTCTCAGAACCATGCCGGCAGTGACAAAAACCCTGGCAACAACAGTGCTTTTCAGGTATATTCGAGGCTGCATGAACGGAGCTTTCATAATGGGCAAACAAGCCTTGTGACATCAGTCTCCAATTTGTCAGTTGATATGCAGCATACACGCAGGACCAAAGCTTCCTGGCTCTAGGCAGTTTTCTGATACCCAAACGGGTGCTTAAGTAAGGTCTCTAGGAGTCTTGGAAGGCTTACTACCGTTAAACTAAAGGAGAACAGCGTTGAAGGCCTCATGGAGCTGCTGCATGCCTCCCGTATTGTAAGGATATTCAGGGCATTACATCGAGGCTAGTGCTCCCCTTGACTTTCATTTGGTTATAGAGCAGAGCAGGGTGAGCTTCCAACTAGGAACTGGAAGCACAAGGTTTCTTTCAGGAAAACTCATTTTCTTCGCAGAAGCAGGCAGGCAGTGACTAAATCCCCGGCAACAACAATGCTTTTCAGGTATCCTCGAGGCCGCATGAACGGAGCTTTCCTAATGGGAAAACAAGCCTTGTGCCATCAGTCTCCAATTTCTAGGTTGACACGCAGCATACACGGAGGACCAGAGCTTCCTGGCTCTAGGCAGTGTTCTCTTACCGAAACGGGTGTTGAAGTAAGGTTCCTTGGAGTCTTGGAAAGCTTACTACCGTGAAACTAAAGCAGAAGAGCGTTGAAGGCCTCAAGGAGCTGCTGCATGCCTCGCGTTTTGTTAGGATATTCAGGGCCTTACATCGAGGCTAGTGCTCCCCTTGACTTTCACTTTAGTTATAGAGCAGAGCAGGGTCAGCTTCCAAGTAGGAACTGGAAGCACAAGGTTTCTTTTGGGGAAACTCATTTTCTTCGCAGAAGCAGGCAGGCAGTGACTAAATCCCCGGCAACAACAATGCTTTTCAGGTATCCTCGAGGCCGCATGAACGGAGCTTTCCTAATGGGAAAACAAGCCTTGTGCCATCAGTCTCCAATTTCTAGGTTGACACGCAGCATACACGGAGGACCAGAGCTTCCTGGCGCTAGGCAGTGTTCTGTTACCGAAACGGGTGCTGAAGCAAGGTTCCTAGGAGTCTTGGAAAGCTTACTACCGTGAAACTAAAGCAGAAGAGCGATGAAGGCCTCATGGAGCTGCTGCATGCCTCCCGATTTGCCAGGATAATCAGGGCCTTACTTGGAGGTTAGTGCTCACGTTGACGTTCACTTTTGCTATAGAGGAGAGCAGGGTGAGCTTCCAACTAGGAACTGGAAGCACAAGGTTTCTTTCGAGAAAACTCAGTTTCTTCTCTGAGCCATGCCGGCAGTAACTAAAAGCACGGTAACAACAGTGCTTTTCAGGTAGCTTCGAGACTGCATGAGCGGAGCTTTCAAAACGGGAAAACAAGCTTTGTGTCTCAGTCTCACATTTCCAGATTGACACGCAGCATAAGGACATGTTGATGCTAACAAGTCAAAAGAGATTCAGGATACCCACTGGGGCTTTCCCTGATTCAACTTTTTTCTACGACTGCTTCTCTGCGTGCAGCAAAGTGCCTAAACTAAGGATGCGCGAGGGAGACTTAGGTGCCTGTGCTTCTTCCAAAGACCTGCAGTGTTCCACCAAGAACAGTGCTGAAATTCTACTTGGAATGCAACCGACCACCTCCTTGACGATGCGTGACTCTAAGTGTAAAAGGTGAAAAGGGATTAGAAGCAGAGTGTTTTTCTCAATAGAGTTCAGCTAGGAGAAGGAGGTTACATCCATTGCATGGAGGACCTTCTAGAAGTGTGTTCCTGAATCCTGTCTATAGCTGAGGTAATCTGGCTCTCCCAAGGAAGAGTGCAGTGTGTTGCCTTTCTCTAGCCAACACTGGGGTGTTCCCAAAGGCCTACGGGGCTGAAGTTGCTTAGCTGGCCCTGAGGTTCTTGGCTCTACTCAGTGTACTGTTACCGAAACGGTTGCTGAAGAGAGGGCCCTAGGAGTCTTGAAAAGCTTACTACCGTGAAACTAAAGCAGAACAGTGAAGAAGGCCTCATGGCGCTGCTCCATGCCTCCCGTTTGGCAAGGCAAATCAGGGCCTTCCTTCGAGGCTTGGGCTCACGTTGACTTTCACTTTAGGTATAGAGCAGAGCAGGGTGAGCTTCCAACTAGGAACTGGCAGCACAAGGTTTCTTTCAGGAAAACTCATTTTCTTCGCAGAAGCAGGCACTCAGTGACTAAATCCCCGGCAACAACAATGCTTTTCAGGTATCCTCGAGGCCGCATGAACGGAGCTTTCCTATTGGGAAAACAAGCCTTGTGCCATCAGTCTCCAATTTCTAGGTTGACACGCAGCATACACGGAGGACCAGAGCTTCCTGGCTCTAGGCAGTGTTCTGTTACCGAAACGGGTGTTGAAGTAAGGTTCCTTGGAGTCTTGGAAAGCTTACTACCGTGAAACTAAAGCAGAAGAGCGTTGAAGGCCTCAAGGAGCTGCTGCATGCCTCACGTTTTGTTAGGATATTCAGGGCCTTACATCGAGGCTAGTGCTCCCCTTGACTTTCACTTTAGTTATAGAGCAGAGCAGGGTCAGCTTCCAAGTAGGAACTGGCAGCACAAGGTTTCTTTCAGGAAAACTCATTTTCTTCGCAGAAGCAGGCACTCAGTGACTAAATCCCCGGCAACAACAATGCTTTTCAGGTATCCTCGAGGCCGCATGAACGGAGCTTTCCTAATGGGAAAACAAGGCTTGTGCCATCAGTCTCCAATTTCTAGGTTGACACGCAGCATACACGGAGGACCAGAGCTTCCTGGCTCTAGGCAGTGTTCTGTTACCGAAACGGGTGTTGAAGTAAGGTTCCTTGGAGTCTTGGAAAGCTTACTACCGTGAAACTAAAGCAGAAGAGCGTTGAAGGCCTCAAGGAGCTGCTGCATGCCTCGCGTTTTGTTAGGATATTCAGGGCCTTACATCGAGGCTAGTGCTCCCCTTGACTTTCACTTTAGTTATAGAGCAGAGCAGGGTCAGCTTCCAAGTAGGAACTGGAAGCACAAGGTTTCTTTTGGGGAAACTCATTTTCTTCGCAGAAGCAGGCAGGCAGTGACTAAATCCCCGGCAACAACAATGCTTTTCAGGTATCCTCGAGGCCGCATGAACGGAGCTTTCCTAATGGGAAAACAAGCCTTGTGCCATCAGTCTCCAATTTCTAGGTTGACACGCAGCATACACGGAGGACCAGAGCTTCCTGGCGCTAGGCAGTGTTCTGTTACCGAAACGGGTGCTGAAGCAAGGTTCCTAGGAGTCTTGGAAAGCTTACTACCGTGAAACTAAAGCAGAAGAGCGATGAAGGCCTCATGGAGCTGCTGCATGCCTCCCGATTTGCCAGGATA
This sequence comes from Balaenoptera borealis, assembly GCF_965194805.1. NCBI lineage: Eukaryota > Metazoa > Chordata > Mammalia > Artiodactyla > Balaenopteridae > Balaenoptera > Balaenoptera borealis. The sequence continues at coordinate 54,238 of NW_028122183.1, forward strand.
ATCAGGGCCTTACTTGGAGGTTAGTGCTCACGTTGACGTTCACTTTTGCTATAGAGGAGAGCAGGGTGAGCTTCCAACTAGGAACTGGAAGCACAAGGTTTCTTTCGAGAAAACTCAGTTTCTTCTCTGAGCCATGCCGGCAGTAACTAAAAGCACGGTAACAACAGTGCTTTTCAGGTAGCTTCGAGACTGCATGAGCGGAGCTTTCAAAACGGGAAAACAAGCTTTGTGTCTCAGTCTCACATTTCCAGATTGACACGCAGCATAAGGACATGTTGATGCTAACAAGTCAAAAGAGATTCAGGATACCCACTGGGGCTTTCCCTGATTCAACTTTTTTCTACGACTGCTTCTCTGCGTGCAGCAAAGTGCCTAAACTAAGGATGCGCGAGGGAGACTTAGGTGCCTGTGCTTCTTCCAAAGACCTGCAGTGTTCCACCAAGAACAGTGCTGAAATTCTACTTGGAATGCAACCGACCACCTCCTTGACGATGCGTGACTCTAAGTGTAAAAGGTGAAAAGGGATTAGAAGCAGAGTGTTTTTCTCAATAGAGTTCAGCTAGGAGAAGGAGGTTACATCCATTGCATGGAGGACCTTCTAGAAGTGTGTTCCTGAATCCTGTGTAGAGCTGAGGTAATCTGGCTCTCCCAAGGAAGAGTGCAGTGTGTTGCCTTTCTCTAGCCAACACTGGGGTGTTCCCAAAGGCCTACGGGGCTGAAGTTGCTTAGCTGGCCCTGAGGTTCTTGGCTCTACTCAGTGTACTGTTACCGAAACGGTTGCTGAAGAGAGGGCCCTAGGAGTCTTGAAAAGCTTACTACCGTGAAACTAAAGCAGAACAGTGAAGAAGGCCTCATGGCGCTGCTCCATGCCTCCCGTTTGGCAAGGCAAATCAGGGCCTTCCTTCGAGGCTTGGGCTCACGTTGACTTTCACTTTAGGTATAGAGGAGAGCAGGGTGACCTTCCGACTAGGAACTGACAGCACAAGGTTTCTTACCGGAGAAGTCAATATCTTCTCAGAACCATGCCGGCAGTGACAAAAACCCTGGCAACAACAGTGCTTTTCAGGTATCCTCGAGGCCGCATGAACGGAGCTTTCATAAGGGGCAAACAAGCCTTGTGACATCAGTCTCCAATTTGTCAGTTGATATGCAGCATACACGCAGGACCAAAGCTTCCTGCCTCTAGGCAGTTTTCTGATACCCAAACGGGTGCTTAAGTAAGGTCTCTAGGAGACTTGGAAGGCTTACTACCGTTAAACTAAAGGAGAACAGCGTTGAAGGCCTCATGGAGCTGCTGCATGCCTCCCGTATTGTAAGGATATTCAGGGCATTACATCGAGGCTAGTGCTCCCCTTGACATTCATTTGGTTATAGAGCAAAGCAGGGTGAGCTTCCAACTAGGAACTGGAAGCACAAGGTTTCTTTCAGGAAAACTCATTTTCTTCGCAGAAGCAGGCAGGCAGTGACTAAATCCCCAGCAACAACAATGCTTTTCAGGTATCCTCGAGGCCGCATGAACGGAGCTTTCCTAATGGGAAAACAAGCCTTGTGCCATCAGTCTCCAATTTCTAGGTTGACACGCAGCATACACGGAGGACCAGAGCTTCCTGGCTCTAGGCAGTGTTCTCTTACCGAAACGGGTGTTGAAGTAAGGTTCCTTGGAGTCTTGGAAAGCTTACTACCGTGAAACTAAAGCAGAAGAGCGTTGAAGGCCTCAAGGAGCTGCTGCATGCCTCGCGTTTTGTTAGGATATTCAGGGCCTTACATCGAGGCTAGTGCTCCCCTTGACTTTCACTTTAGTTATAGAGCAGAGCAGGGTCAGCTTCCAAGTAGGAACTGGAAGCACAAGGTTTCTTTTGGGGAAACTCATTTTCTTCGCAGAAGCAGGCAGGCAGTGACTAAATCCCCGGCAACAACAATGCTTTTCAGGTATCCTCGAGGCCGCATGAACGGAGCTTTCCTAATGGGAAAACAAGCCTTGTGCCATCAGTCTCCAATTTCTAGGTTGACACGCAGCATACACGGAGGACCAGAGCTTCCTGGCTCTAGGCAGTGTTCTGTTACCGAAACGGGTGCTGAAGCAAGGTTCCTAGGAGTCTTGGAAAGCTTACTACCGTGAAACTAAAGCAGAAGAGCGATGAAGGCCTCATGGAGCTGCTGCATGCCTCCCGATTTGCCAGGATAATCAGGGCCTTACTTGGAGGTTAGTGCTCACGTTGACGTTCACTTTTGCTATAGAGGAGAGCAGGGTGAGCTTCCAACTAGGAACTGGAAGCACAAGGTTTCTTTCGAGAAAACTCAGTTTCTTCTCTGAGCCATGCCGGCAGTAACTAAAAGCACGGTAACAACAGTGCTTTTCAGGTAGCTTCGAGACTGCATGAGCGGAGCTTTCAAAACGGGAAAACAAGCTTTGTGTCTCAGTCTCACATTTCCAGATTGACACGCAGCATAAGGACATGTTGATGCTAACAAGTCAAAAGAGATTCAGGATACCCACTGGGGCTTTCCCTGATTCAACTTTTTTCTACGACTGCTTCTCTGCGTGCAGCAAAGTGCCTAAACTAAGGATGCGCGAGGGAGACTTAGGTGCCTGTGCTTCTTCCAAAGACCTGCAGTGTTCCACCAAGAACAGTGCTGAAATTCTACTTGGAATGCAACCGACCACCTCCTTGACGATGCGTGACTCTAAGTGTAAAAGGTGAAAAGGGATTAGAAGCAGAGTGTTTTTCTCAATAGAGTTCAGCTAGGAGAAGGAGGTTACATCCATTGCATGGAGGACCTTCTAGAAGTGTGTTCCTGAATCCTGTGTATAGCTGAGGTAATCTGGCTCTCCCAAGGAAGAGTGCAGTGTGTTGCCTTTCTCTAGCCAACACTGGGGTGTTCCCAAAGGCCTACGGGGCTGAAGTTGCTTAGCTGGCCCTGAGGTTCTTGGCTCTACTCAGTGTACTGTTACCGAAACGGTTGCTGAAGAGAGGGCCCTAGGAGTCTTGAAAAGCTTACTACCGTGAAACTAAAGCAGAACAGTGAAGAAGGCCTCATGGCGCTGCTCCATGCCTCCCGTTTGGCAAGGCAAATCAGGGCCTTCCTTCGAGGCTTGGGCTCACGTTGACTTTCACTTTAGGTATAGAGGAGAGCAGGGTGACCTTCCGACTAGGAACTGACAGCACAAGGTTTCTTACCGGAGAAGTCAATATCTTCTCAGAACCATGCCGGCAGTGACAAAAACCCTGGCAACAACAGTGCTTTTCAGGTATCCTCGAGGCCGCATGAACGGAGCTTTCATAAGGGGCAAACAAGCCTTGTGACATCAGTCTCCAATTTGTCAGTTGATATGCAGCATACACGCAGGACCAAAGCTTCCTGCCTCTAGGCAGTTTTCTGATACCCAAACGGGTGCTTAAGTAAGGTCTCTAGGAGACTTGGAAGGCTTACTACCGTTAAACTAAAGGAGAACAGCGTTGAAGGCCTCATGGAGCTGCTGCATGCCTCCCGTATTGTAAGGATATTCAGGGCATTACATCGAGGCTAGTGCTCCCCTTGACATTCATTTGGTTATAGAGCAAAGCAGGGTGAGCTTCCAACTAGGAACTGGAAGCACAAGGTTTCTTTCAGGAAAACTCATTTTCTTCGCAGAAGCAGGCAGGCAGTGACTAAATCCCCGGCAACAACAATGCTTTTCAGTTATCCTCGAGGCCGCATGAACGGAGCTTTCCTAATGGGAAAACAAGCCTTGTGCCATCAGTCTCCAATTTCTAGGTTGACACGCAGCATACACGGAGGACCAGAGCTTCCTGGCTCTAGGCAGTGTTCTGTTACCGAAACGGGTGCTGAAGCAAGGTTCCTAGGAGTCTTGGAAAGCTTACTACCGTGAAACTAAAGCAGAAGAGCGATGAAGGCCTCATGGAGCTGCTGCGTGCCTCCCGATTTGCCAGGATAATCAGGGCCTTACTTGGAGGTTAGTGCTCACGTTGACGTTCACTTTTGCTATAGAGGAGAGCAGGGTGAGCTTCCAACTAGGAACTGGAAGCACAAGGTTTCTTTCGAGAAAACTCAGTTTCTTCTCTGAGCCATGCCGGCAGTAACTAAAAGCACGGTAACAACAGTGCTTTTCAGGTAGCTTCGAGACTGCATGAGCGGAGCTTTCAAAACGGGAAAACAAGCTTTGTGTCTCAGTCTCACATTTCCAGATTGACACGCAGCATAAGGACATGTTGATGCTAACAAGTCAAAAGAGATTCAGGATACCCACTGGGGCTTTCCCTGATTCAACTTTTTTCTACGACTGCTTCTCTGCGTGCAGCAAAGTGCCTAAACTAAGGATGCGCGAGGGAGACTTAGGTGCCTGTGCTTCTTCCAAAGACCTGCAGTGTTCCACCAAGAACAGTGCTGAAATTCTACTTGGAATGCAACCGACCACCTCCTTGACGATGCGTGACTCTAAGTGTAAAAGGTGAAAAGGGATTAGAAGCAGAGTGTTTTTCTCAATAGAGTTCAGCTAGGAGAAGGAGGTTACATCCATTGCATGGAGGACCTTCTAGAAGTGTGTTCCTGAATCCTGTGTATAGCTGAGGTAATCTGGCTCTCCCAAGGAAGAGTGCAGTGTGTTGCCTTTCTCTAGCCAACACTGGGGTGTTCCCAAAGGCCTACGGGGCTGAAGTTGCTTAGCTGGCCCTGAGGTTCTTGGCTCTACTCAGTGTACTGTTACCGAAACGGTTGCTGAAGAGAGGGCCCTAGGAGTCTTGAAAAGCTTACTACCGTGAAAC
>NW_028122182.1:0-58976 GCF_965194805.1 Balaenoptera borealis
GTTTTAGAAACCTTTCCCGATCACACGATGTACCATCTTCTGGGATTCTCATGCATGTTTTCGATGTAGGAAGATGCCCTTGAACCTGGAGATTTGGGACCCATGGGATGGGTACCACGCAGTATTACTCTAAAGGGTCTGCATTTGCTCACCCAACCTCACCAAACCTCTCAGCCCCAAGAGTGTCCACCCTTATGCCTCAATCAGCTGTGGGTCTAGATATGGTCAATCCAGGTGGCATCACAGCCCTTGAACGAATTTTGTAAGAATTTCTCTCTCTTTCACTGTCTTTGTTTCACGGGATTTTAAAAGTGATTGATTTTTATAAAGGGGTTTAGCTGCTTTTCACTGCTGTGTTTATGCCGCTTTACACCCACTTGACTCACTTACAGAGGGATATCAGTACATAGGTTTTAAGATTCTTACTAGTCAGATATATTCTTGGGCGGTGAATAGGGGGTTTTGAGTCCAGATCACTGAGCAAAGAGTAGGTCTTGTCTATTACATATTGGGTTTATGGAACGGTCTCTGAGCTAATTTGAAACCCTTGTTTTATGCATCACCCCACCTCACCTTACCCGTTAAGCAGCCATAGTGTGTTTTCTAAACGTGTGACTCTGTTCTGTTTTGTAATTCAGTTCAAGGGTAGCGGTTTTTACATTCCCTCTATAAGTGATATCTTATGATAAGTGTCTTTTTCTGTGTGACTTATTTCACTTAGAATCGTCGTACCTAAATCCACTCATCATGCTGCTACTAGCCTTATGACGTTGATTTCATGGCTGAGTGATATTCCATTGTACAAAAGGACCACAACTTCTTTATCCATTTTTCTCTTTCCTGGGATATTTAAGGTGTAACGAAGTGGAGGTTCTTGTCAACAGAGCAGCCCTAAACTTTGGGGTGCCTGTGCCTTGCTGATTTTTAGTTTTCCCAATTTATACGCCCGTGAGTGGAAGTGCCCTATGCTCTCTAAGCTGAGTGTTTTCGATGTTTCAGGACACACCGTACACTTCTGCAGAGTGGCTGTTGGCAATTTACATCCCGCCCATCAGCGTAGCAAGGCTCCCGTTTCTCCATGGCCTGTCCTGCATTTCTGGTTTTGACACTTTATTCAGCATGGCCCTTTTGACCGATGGGAAGCGAGACTTCTTTGTAGCGCTGATTTGCCTTTCCAGGTTGCTTGGTTGGCCAAAAAGGGCGTATGCGTTTTTTCCTGAATATATTCAGGAAAAAACGCATACGCCCTTTTTGGCCAAGGGCATCATTGTCGAGGTTTTGCCGCTTTTCCCGTGCTTTAAAGGCGATTCGAATCTACCTCCTGAAATCTGTTTCCTGCAATTCTGCCTTGCTTTCAAATCCTCTCTGTTGTCTTCCGTCAATATATTTGTGGACGAGAGTTATCATTTATAACTCTGCAGGTTTGTGAATTGCAGTGCCCCTGAGCTCCATTTTTCAACTCGCTTTCTTGGGAGCTGGCCCCAAAAGCGCAGGATTGCTTCAGGCCCTATTCTGGTCCCGGGCGGCAGGCTGAGGCTGTGGTTAATTCTTCTTCCTGATGGGAAAATAGAGTGACCTGTGCCTGTCCCAACACCTAGAGCTAGTGTCTCATTGGTTCCCCCTCTTCCCGTTCATCCTCAGGACCAATTGCAACCTGTACGGAACAGGAGGTTAAAGGTGCTGATTCTCAAGGAGGGAGATTGCTAGTAAAGCGGCTGGAATGGCGAACCCGAGCACAAGGAGATGAGAAATGAGGTGCGTTTTAGAAACCTTTCCCGATCACACGATGTACCATCTTCTGGGATTCTCATGCATGTTTTCGATGTAGGAAGATGCCCTTGAACCTGGAGATTTGGGACCCATGGGATGGGTACCACGCAGTATTACTCTAAAGGGTCTGCATTTGCTCACCCAACCTCACCAAACCTCTCAGCCCCAAGAGTGTCCACCCTTATGCCTCAATCAGCTGTGGGTCTAGATATGGTCAATCCAGGTGGCATCACAGCCCTTGAACGAATTTTGTAAGAATTTCTCTCTCTTTCACTGTCTTTGTTTCACGGGATTTTAAAAGTGATTGATTTTTATAAAGGGGTTTAGCTGCTTTTCACTGCTGTGTTTATGCCGCTTTACACCCACTTGACTCACTTACAGAGGGATATCAGTACATAGGTTTTAAGATTCTTACTAGTCAGATATATTCTTGGGCGGTGAATAGGGGGTTTTGAGTCCAGATCACTGAGCAAAGAGTAGGTCTTGTCTATTACATATTGGGTTTATGGAACGGTCTCTGAGCTAATTTGAAACCCTTGTTTTATGCATCACCCCACCTCACCTTACCCGTTAAGCAGCCATAGTGTGTTTTCTAAACGTGTGACTCTGTTCTGTTTTGTAATTCAGTTCAAGGGTAGCGGTTTTTACATTCCCTCTATAAGTGATATCTTATGATAAGTGTCTTTTTCTGTGTGACTTATTTCACTTAGAATCGTCGTACCTAAATCCACTCATCATGCTGCTACTAGCCTTATGACGTTGATTTCATGGCTGAGTGATATTCCATTGTACAAAAGGACCACAACTTCTTTATCCATTTTTCTCTTTCCTGGGATATTTAAGGTGTAACGAAGTGGAGGTTCTTGTCAACAGAGCAGCCCTAAACTTTGGGGTGCCTGTGCCTTGCTGATTTTTAGTTTTCCCAATTTATACGCCCGTGAGTGGAAGTGCCCTATGCTCTCTAAGCTGAGTGTTTTCGATGTTTCAGGACACACCGTACACTTCTGCAGAGTGGCTGTTGGCAATTTACATCCCGCCCATCACCGTAGCAAGGCTCCCGTTTCTCCATGGCCTGTCCTGCATTTCTGGTTTTGACACTTTATTCAGCATGGCCCTTTTGACCGATGGGAAGCGAGACTTCCTTGTAGCGCTGATTTGCCTTTCCAGGTTGCTTGGTTGGCCAAAAAGGGCGTATGCGTTTTTTCCTGAATATATTCAGGAAAAAACGCATACGCCCTTTTTGGCCAAGGGCATCATTGTCGAGGTTTTGCCGCTTTTCCCGTGCTTTAAAGGCGATTCGAATCTACCTCCTGAAATCTGTTTCCTGCAATTCTGCCTTGCTTTCAAATCCTCTTCGTTGTCTTCCGTCAATATATTTGTGGACGAGAGTTATCATTTATAACTCTGCAGGTTTGTGAATTGCAGTGCCCCTGAGCTCCATTTTTCAACTCGCTTTCTTGGGAGCTGGCCGCAAAAGCGCAGGATTCCTTCAGGCCCTATTCTGGTCCCGGGCGGCAGGCTGAGGCTGTGGTTAATTCTTCTTCCTGATGGGAAAATACAGTGACCTGTGCCTGTCCCAACACCTAGAGCTAGTGTCTCATTGGTTCCCCCTCTTCCCGTTCATCCTCAGGACAAATTGCAACCTGTACGGAACAGGAGGTTAAAGGTGCTGATTCTCAAGGAGGGAGATTGCTAGTAAAGCGGCTGGAATGGCGAACCCGAGCACAAGGAGATGAGAAATGAGGTGCGTTTTAGAAACCTTTCCCGATCACACGATGTACCATCTTCTGGGATTCTCATGCATGTTTTCGATGTAGGAAGATGCCCTTGAACCTGGAGATTTGGGACCCATGGGATGGGTACCACGCAGTATTACTCTAAAGGGTCTGCATTTGCTCACCCAACCTCAGCAAACCTCTCAGCCCCAAGAGTGTCCACCCTTATGCCTCAATCAGCTGTGGGTCTAGATATGGTCAATCCAGGTGGCATCACAGCCCTTGAACGAATTTTGTAAGAATTTCTCTCTCTTTCACTGTCTTTGTTTCACGGGATTTTAAAAGTGATTGATTTTTATAAAGGGGTTTAGCTGCTTTTCACTGCTGTGTTTATGCCGCTTTACACCCACTTGACTCACTTACAGAGGGATATCAGTACATAGGTTTTAAGATTCTTACTAGTCAGATATATTCTTGGGCGGTGAATAGGGGGTTTTGAGTCCAGATCACTGAGCAAAGAGTAGGTCTTGTCTATTACATATTGGGTTTATGGAACGGTCTCTGAGCTAATTTGAAACCCTTGTTTTATGCATCACCCCACCTCACCTTTCCCGTTAAGCAGCCATAGTGTGTTTTCTAAACGTGTGACTCTGTTCTGTTTTGTAATTCAGTTCAAGGGTAGCGGTTTTTACATTCCCTCTATAAGTGATATCTTATGATAAGTGTCTTTTTCTGTGTGACTTATTTCACTTAGAATCGTCGTACCTAAATCCACTCATCATGCTGCTACTAGCCTTATGACGTTGATTTCATGGCTGAGTGATATTCCATTGTACAAAAGGACCACAACTTCTTTATCCATTTTTCTCTTTCCTGGGATATTTAAGGTGTAACGAAGTGGAGGTTCTTGTCAACAGAGCAGCCCTAAACTTTGGGGTGCCTGTGCCTTGCTGATTTTTAGTTTTCCCAATTTATACGCCCGTGAGTGGAAGTGCCCTATGCTCTCTAAGCTGAGTGTTTTCGATGTTTCAGGACACACCGTACACTTCTGCAGAGTGGCTGTTGGCAATTTACATCCCGCCCATCAGCGTAGCAAGGCTCCCGTTTCTCCATGGCCTGTCCTGCATTTCTGGTTTTGACACTTTATTCAGCATGGCCCTTTTGACCGATGGGAAGCGAGACTTCCTTGTAGCGCTGATTTGCCTTTCCAGGTTGCTTGGTTGGCCAAAAAGGGCGTATGCGTTTTTTCCTGAATATATTCAGGAAAAAACGCATACGCCCTTTTTGGCCAAGGGCATCATTGTCGAGGTTTTGCCGCTTTTCCCGTGCTTTAAAGGCGATTCGAATCTACCTCCTGAAATCTGTTTCCTGCAATTCTGCCTTGCTTTCAAATCCTCTCTGTTGTCTTCCGTCAATATATTTGTGGACGAGAGTTATCATTTATAACTCTGCAGGTTTGTGAATTGCAGTGCCCCTGAGCTCCATTTTTCAACTCGCTTTCTTGGGAGCTGGCCGCAAAAGCGCAGGATTGCTTCAGGCCCTATTCTGGTCCCGGGCGGCAGGCTGAGGCTGTGGTTAATTCTTCTTCCTGATGGGAAAATACAGTGACCTGTGCCTGTCCCAACACCTAGAGCTAGTGTCTCATTGGTTCCCCCTCTTCCCGTTCATCCTCAGGACCAATTGCAACCTGTACGGAACAGGAGGTTAAAGGTGCTGATTCTCAAGGAGGGAGATTGCTAGTAAAGCGGCTGGAATGGCGAACCCGAGCACAAGGAGATGAGAAATGAGGTGCGTTTTAGAAACCTTTCCCGATCACACGATGTACCATCTTCTGGGATTCTCATGCATGTTTTCGATGTAGGAAGATGCCCTTGAACCTGGAGATTTGGGACCCATGGGATGGGTACCACGCAGTATTACTCTAAAGGGTCTGCATTTGCTCACCCAACCTCACCAAACCTCTCAGCCCCAAGAGTGTCCACCCTTATGCCTCAATCAGCTGTGGGTCTAGATATGGTCAATCCAGGTGGCATCACAGCCCTTGAACGAATTTTGTAAGAATTTCTCTCTCTTTCACTGTCTTTGTTTCACGGGATTTTAAAAGTGATTGATTTTTATAAAGGGGTTTAGCTGCTTTTCACTGCTGTGTTTATGCCGCTTTACACCCACTTGACTCACTTACAGAGGGATATCAGTACATAGGTTTTAAGATTCTTACTAGTCAGATATATTCTTGGGCGGTGAATAGGGGGTTTTGAGTCCAGATCACTGAGCAAAGAGTAGGTCTTGTCTATTACATATTGGGTTTATGGAACGGTCTCTGAGCTAATTTGAAACCCTTGTTTTATGCATCACCCCACCTCACCTTACCCGTTAAGCAGCCATAGTGTGTTTTCTAAACGTGTGACTCTGTTCTGTTTTGTAATTCAGTTCAAGGGTAGCGGTTTTTACATTCCCTCTATAAGTGATATCTTATGATAAGTGTCTTTTTCTGTGTGACTTATTTCACTTAGAATCGTCGTACCTAAATCCACTCATCATGCTGCTACTAGCCTTATGACGTTGATTTCATGGCTGAGTGATATTCCATTGTACAAAAGGACCACAACTTCTTTATCCATTTTTCTCTTTCCTGGGATATTTAAGGTGTAACGAAGTGGAGGTTCTTGTCAACAGAGCAGCCCTAAACTTTGGGGTGCCTGTGCCTTGCTGATTTTTAGTTTTCCCAATTTATACGCCCGTGAGTGGAAGTGCCCTATGCTCTCTAAGCTGAGTTTTTTCGATGTTTCAGGACACACCGTACACTTCTGCAGAGTGGCTGTTGGCAATTTACATCCCGCCCATCAGCGTAGCAAGGCTCCCGTTTCTCCATGGCCTGTCCTGCATTTCTGGTTTTGACACTTTATTCAGCATGGCCCTTTTGACCGATGGGAAGCGAGACTTCCTTGTAGCGCTGATTTGCCTTTCCAGGTTGCTTGGTTGGCCAAAAAGGGCGTATGCGTTTTTTCCTGAATATATTCAGGAAAAAACGCATACGCCCTTTTTGGCCAAGGGCATCATTGTCGAGGTTTTGCCGCTTTTCCCGTGCTTTAAAGGCGATTCGAATCTACCTCCTGAAATCTGTTTCCTGCAATTCTGCCTTGCTTTCAAATCCTCTTCGTTGTCTTCCGTCAATATATTTGTGGACGAGAGTTATCATTTATAACTCTGCAGGTTTGTGAATTGCAGTGCCCCTGAGCTCCATTTTTCAACTCGCTTTCTTGGGAGCTGGCCGCAAAAGCGCAGGATTCCTTCAGGCCCTATTCTGGTCCCGGGCGGCAGGCTGAGGCTGTGGTTAATTCTTCTTCCTGATGGGAAAATACAGTGACCTGTGCCTGTCCCATCACCTAGAGCTAGTGTCTCATTGGTTCCCCCTCTTCCCGTTCATCCTCAGGACAAATTGCAACCTGTACGGAACAGGAGGTTAAAGGTGCTGATTCTCAAGGAGGGAGATTGCTAGTAAAGCGGCTGGAATGGCGAACCCGAGCACAAGGAGATGAGAAATGAGGTGCGTTTTAGAAACCTTTCCCGATCACACGATGTACCATCTTCTGGGATTCTCATGCATGTTTTCGATGTAGGAAGATGCCCTTGAACCTGGAGATTTGGGACCCATGGGATGGGTACCACGCAGTATTACTCTAAAGGGTCTGCATTTGCTCACCCAACCTCACCAAACCTCTCAGCCCCAAGAGTGTCCACCCTTATGCCTCAATCAGCTGTGGGTCTAGATATGGTCAATCCAGGTGGCATCACAGCCCTTGAACGAATTTTGTAAGAATTTCTCTCTCTTTCACTGTCTTTGTTTCACGGGATTTTAAAAGTGATTGATTTTTATAAAGGGGTTTAGCTGCTTTTCACTGCTGTGTTTATGCCGCTTTACACCCACTTGACTCACTTACAGAGGGATATCAGTACATAGGTTTTAAGATTCTTACTAGTCAGATATATTCTTGGGCGGTGAATAGGGGGTTTTGAGTCCAGATCACTGAGCAAAGAGTAGGTCTTGTCTATTACATATTGGGTTTATGGAACGGTCTCTGAGCTAATTTGAAACCCTTGTTTTATGCATCACCCCACCTCACCTTTCCCGTTAAGCAGCCATAGTGTGTTTTCTAAACGTGTGACTCTGTTCTGTTTTGTAATTCAGTTCAAGGGTAGCGGTTTTTACATTCCCTCTATAAGTGATATCTTATGATAAGTGTCTTTTTCTGTGTGACTTATTTCACTTAGAATCGTCGTACCTAAATCCACTCATCATGCTGCTACTAGCCTTATGACGTTGATTTCATGGCTGAGTGATATTCCATTGTACAAAAGGACCACAACTTCTTTATCCATTTTTCTCTTTCCTGGGATATTTAAGGTGTAACGAAGTGGAGGTTCTTGTCAACAGAGCAGCCCTAAACTTTGGGGTGCCTGTGCCTTGCTGATTTTTAGTTTTCCCAATTTATACGCCCGTGAGTGGAAGTGCCCTATGCTCTCTAAGCTGAGTGTTTTCGATGTTTCAGGACACACCGTACACTTCTGCAGAGTGGCTGTTGGCAATTTACATCCCGCCCATCAGCGTAGCAAGGCTCCCGTTTCTCCATGGCCTGTCCTGCATTTCTGGTTTTGACACTTTATTCAGCATGGCCCTTTTGACCGATGGGAAGCGAGACTTCCTTGTAGCGCTGATTTGCCTTTCCAGGTTGCTTGGTTGGCCAAAAAGGGCGTATGCGTTTTTTCCTGAATATATTCAGGAAAAAACGCATACGCCCTTTTTGGCCAAGGGCATCATTGTCGAGGTTTTGCCGCTTTTCCCGTGCTTTAAAGGCGATTCGAATCTACCTCCTGAAATCTGTTTCCTGCAATTCTGCCTTGCTTTCAAATCCTCTCTGTTGTCTTCCGTCAATATATTTGTGGACGAGAGTTATCATTTATAACTCTGCAGGTTTGTGAATTGCAGTGCCCCTGAGCTCCATTTTTCAACTCGCTTTCTTGGGAGCTGGCCGCAAAAGCGCAGGATTGCTTCAGGCCCTATTCTGGTCCCGGGCGGCAGGCTGAGGCTGTGGTTAATTCTTCTTCCTGATGGGAAAATACAGTGACCTGTGCCTGTCCCAACACCTAGAGCTAGTGTCTCATTGGTTCCCCCTCTTCCCGTTCATCCTCAGGACCAATTGCAACCTGTACGGAACAGGAGGTTAAAGGTGCTGATTCTCAAGGAGGGAGATTGCTAGTAAAGCGGCTGGAATGGCGAACCCGAGCACAAGGAGATGAGAAATGAGGTGCGTTTTAGAAACCTTTCCCGATCACACGATGTACCATCTTCTGGGATTCTCATGCATGTTTTCGATGTAGGAAGATGCCCTTGAACCTGGAGATTTGGGACCCATGGGATGGGTACCACGCAGTATTACTCTAAAGGGTCTGCATTTGCTCACCCAACCTCACCAAACCTCTCAGCCCCAAGAGTGTCCACCCTTATGCCTCAATCAGCTGTGGGTCTAGATATGGTCAATCCAGGTGGCATCACAGCCCTTGAACGAATTTTGTAAGAATTTCTCTCTCTTTCACTGTCTTTGTTTCACGGGATTTTAAAAGTGATTGATTTTTATAAAGGGGTTTAGCTGCTTTTCACTGCTGTGTTTATGCCGCTTTACACCCACTTGACTCACTTACAGAGGGATATCAGTACATAGGTTTTAAGATTCTTACTAGTCAGATATATTCTTGGGCGGTGAATAGGGGGTTTTGAGTCCAGATCACTGATCAAAGAGTAGGTCTTGTCTATTACATATTGGGTTTATGGAACGGTCTCTGAGCTAATTTGAAACCCTTGTTTTATGCATCACCCCACCTCACCTTACCCGTTAAGCAGCCATAGTGTGTTTTCTAAACGTGTGACTCTGTTCTGTTTTGTAATTCAGTTCAAGGGTAGCGGTTTTTACATTCCCTCTATAAGTGATATCTTATGATAAGTGTCTTTTTCTGTGTGACTTATTTCACTTAGAATCGTCGTACCTAAATCCACTCATCATGCTGCTACTAGCCTTATGACGTTGATTTCATGGCTGAGTGATATTCCATTGTACAAAAGGACCACAACTTCTTTATCCATTTTTCTCTTTCCTGGGATATTTAAGGTGTAACGAAGTGGAGGTTCTTGTCAACAGAGCAGCCCTAAACTTTGGGGTGCCTGTGCCTTGCTGATTTTTAGTTTTCCCAATTTATACGCCCGTGAGTGGAAGTGCCCTATGCTCTCTAAGCTGAGTTTTTTCGATGTTTCAGGACACACCGTACACTTCTGCAGAGTGGCTGTTGGCAATTTACATCCCGCCCATCAGCGTAGCAAGGCTCCCGTTTCTCCATGGCCTGTCCTGCATTTCTGGTTTTGACACTTTATTCAGCATGGCCCTTTTGACCGATGGGAAGCGAGACTTCTTTGTAGCGCTGATTTGCCTTTCCAGGTTGCTTGGTTGGCCAAAAAGGGCGTATGCGTTTTTTCCTGAATATATTCAGGAAAAAACGCATACGCCCTTTTTGGCCAAGGGCATCATTGTCGAGGTTTTGCCGCTTTTCCCGTGCTTTAAAGGCGATTCGAATCTACCTCCTGAAATCTGTTTCCTGCAATTCTGCCTTGCTTTCAAATCCTCTCTGTTGTCTTCCGTCAATATATTTGTGGACGAGAGTTATCATTTATAACTCTGCAGGTTTGTGAATTGCAGTGCCCCTGAGCTCCATTTTTCAACTCGCTTTCTTGGGAGCTGGCCGCAAAAGCGCAGGATTCCTTCAGGCCCTATTCTGGTCCCGGGCGGCAGGCTGAGGCTGTGGTTAATTCTTCTTCCTGATGGGAAAATACAGTGACCTGTGCCTGTCCCAACACCTAGAGCTAGTGTCTCATTGGTTCCCCCTCTTCCCGTTCATCCTCAGGACAAATTGCAACCTGTACGGAACAGGAGGTTAAAGGTGCTGATTCTCAAGGAGGGAGATTGCTAGTAAAGCGGCTGGAATGGCGAACCCGAGCACAAGGAGATGAGAAATGAGGTGCGTTTTAGAAACCTTTCCCGATCACACGATGTACCATCTTCTGGGATTCTCATGCATGTTTTCGATGTAGGAAGATGCCCTTGAACCTGGAGATTTGGGACCCATGGGATGGGTACCACGCAGTATTACTCTAAAGGGTCTGCATTTGCTCACCCAACCTCAGCAAACCTCTCAGCCCCAAGAGTGTCCACCCTTATGCCTCAATCAGCTGTGGGTCTAGATATGGTCAATCCAGGTGGCATCACAGCCCTTGAACGAATTTTGTAAGAATTTCTCTCTCTTTCACTGTCTTTGTTTCACGGGATTTTAAAAGTGATTGATTTTTATAAAGGGGTTTAGCTGCTTTTCACTGCTGTGTTTATGCCGCTTTACACCCACTTGACTCACTTACAGAGGGATATCAGTACATAGGTTTTAAGATTCTTACTAGTCAGATATATTCTTGGGCGGTGAATAGGGGGTTTTGAGTCCAGATCACTGAGCAAGGAGTAGGTCTTGTCTATTACATATTGGGTTTATGGAACGGTCTCTGAGCTAATTTGAAACCCTTGTTTTAGGCATCACCCCACCTCACCTTTCCCGTTAAGCAGCCATAGTGTGTTTTCTAAACGTGTGACTCTGTTCTGTTTTGTAATTCAGTTCAAGGGTAGCGGTTTTTACATTCCCTCTATAAGTGATATCTTATGATAAGTGTCTTTTTCTGTGTGACTTATTTCACTTAGAATCGTCGTACCTAAATCCACTCATCATGCTGCTACTAGCCTTATGACGTTGATTTCATGGCTGAGTGATATTCCATTGTACAAAAGGACCACAACTTCTTTATCCATTTTTCTCTTTCCTGGGATATTTAAGGTGTAACGAAGTGGAGGTTCTTGTCAACAGAGCAGCCCTAAACTTTGGGGTGCCTGTGCCTTGCTGATTTTTAGTTTTCCCAATTTATACGCCCGTGAGTGGAAGTGCCCTATGCTCTCTAAGCTGAGTGTTTTCGATGTTTCAGGACACACCGTACACTTCTGCAGAGTGGCTGTTGGCAATTTACATCCCGCCCATCAGCGTAGCAAGGCTCCCGTTTCTCCATGGCCTGTCCTGCATTTCTGGTTTTGACACTTTATTCAGCATGGCCCTTTTGACCGATGGGAAGCGAGACTTCTTTGTAGCGCTGATTTGCCTTTCCAGGTTGCTTGGTTGGCCAAAAAGGGCGTATGCGTTTTTTCCTGAATATATTCAGGAAAAAACGCATACGCCCTTTTTGGCCAAGGGCATCATTGTCGAGGTTTTGCCGCTTTTCCCGTGCTTTAAAGGCGATTCGAATCTACCTCCTGAAATCTGTTTCCTGCAATTCTGCCTTGCTTTCAAATCCTCTCTGTTGTCTTCCGTCAATATATTTGTGGACGAGAGTTATCATTTATAACTCTGCAGGTTTGTGAATTGCAGTGCCCCTGAGCTCCATTTTTCAACTCGCTTTCTTGGGAGCTGGCCGCAAAAGCGCAGGATTGCTTCAGGCCCTATTCTGGTCCCGGGCGGCAGGCTGAGCCTGTGGTTAATTCTTCTTCCTGATGGGAAAATAGAGTGACCTGTGCCTGTCCCCACACCTAGAGCTAGTGTCTCATTGGTTCCCCCTCTTCCCGTTCATCCTCAGGACCAATTGCAACCTGTACGGAACAGGAGGTTAAAGGTGCTGATTCTCAAGGAGGGAGATTGCTAGTAAAGCGGCTGGAATGGCGAACCCGAGCACAAGGAGATGAGAAATGAGGTGCGTTTTAGAAACCTTTCCCGATCACACGATGTACCATCTTCTGGGATTCTCATGCATGTTTTCGATGTAGGAAGATGCCCTTGAACCTGGAGATTTGGGACCCATGGGATGGGTACCACGCAGTATTACTCTAAAGGGTCTGCATTTGCTCACCCAACCTCACCAAACCTCTCAGCCCCAAGAGTGTCCACCCTTATGCCTCAATCAGCTGTGGGTCTAGATATGGTCAATCCAGGTGGCATCACAGCCCTTGAACGAATTTTGTAAGAATTTCTCTCTCTTTCACTGTCTTTGTTTCACGGGATTTTAAAAGTGATTGATTTTTATAAAGGGGTTTAGCTGCTTTTCACTGCTGTGTTTATGCCGCTTTACACCCACTTGACTCACTTACAGAGGGATATCAGTACATAGGTTTTAAGATTCTTACTAGTCAGATATATTCTTGGGCGGTGAATAGGGGGTTTTGAGTCCAGATCACTGAGCAAAGAGTAGGTCTTGTCTATTACATATTGGGTTTATGGAACGGTCTCTGAGCTAATTTGAAACCCTTGTTTTATGCATCACCCCACCTCACCTTACCCGTTAAGCAGCCATAGTGTGTTTTCTAAACGTGTGACTCTGTTCTGTTTTGTAATTCAGTTCAAGGGTAGCGGTTTTTACATTCCCTCTATAAGTGATATCTTATGATAAGTGTCTTTTTCTGTGTGACTTATTTCACTTAGAATCGTCGTACCTAAATCCACTCATCATGCTGCTACTAGCCTTATGACGTTGATTTCATGGCTGAGTGATATTCCATTGTACAAAAGGACCACAACTTCTTTATCCATTTTTCTCTTTCCTGGGATATTTAAGGTGTAACGAAGTGGAGGTTCTTGTCAACAGAGCAGCCCTAAACTTTGGGGTGCCTGTGTCTTGCTGATTTTTAGTTTTCCCAATTTATACGCCCGTGAGTGGAAGTGCCCTATGCTCTCTAAGCTGAGTTTTTTCGATGTTTCAGGACACACCGTACACTTCTGCAGAGTGGCTGTTGGCAATTTACATCCCGCCCATCACCGTAGCAAGGCTCCCGTTTCTCCATGGCCTGTCCTGCATTTCTGGTTTTGACACTTTATTCAGCATGGCCCTTTTGACCGATGGGAAGCGAGACTTCCTTGTAGCGCTGATTTGCCTTTCCAGGTTGCTTGGTTGGCCAAAAAGGGCGTATGCGTTTTTTCCTGAATATATTCAGGAAAAAACGCATACGCCCTTTTTGGCCAAGGGCATCATTGTCGAGGTTTTGCCGCTTTTCCCGTGCTTTAAAGGCGATTCGAATCTACCTCCTGAAATCTGTTTCCTGCAATTCTGCCTTGCTTTCAAATCCTCTTCGTTGTCTTCCGTCAATATATTTGTGGACGAGAGTTATCATTTATAACTCTGCAGGTTTGTGAATTGCAGTGCCCCTGAGCTCCATTTTTCAACTCGCTTTCTTGGGAGCTGGCCGCAAAAGCGCAGGATTCCTTCAGGCCCTATTCTGGTCCCGGGCGGCAGGCTGAGGCTGTGGTTAATTCTTCTTCCTGATGGGAAAATACAGTGACCTGTGCCTGTCCCAACACCTAGAGCTAGTGTCTCATTGGTTCCCCCTCTTCCCGTTCATCCTCAGGACAAATTGCAACCTGTACGGAACAGGAGGTTAAAGGTGCTGATTCTCAAGGAGGGAGATTGCTAGTAAAGCGGCTGGAATGGCGAACCCGAGCACAAGGAGATGAGAAATGAGGTGCGTTTTAGAAACCTTTCCCGATCACACGATGTACCATCTTCTGGGATTCTCATGCATGTTTTCGATGTAGGAAGATGCCCTTGAACCTGGAGATTTGGGACCCATGGGATGGGTACCACGCAGTATTACTCTAAAGGGTCTGCATTTGCTCACCCAACCTCACCAAACCTCTCAGCCCCAAGAGTGTCCACCCTTATGCCTCAATCAGCTGTGGGTCTAGATATGGTCAATCCAGGTGGCATCACAGCCCTTGAACGAATTTTGTAAGAATTTCTCTCTCTTTCACTGTCTTTGTTTCACGGGATTTTAAAAGTGATTGATTTTTATAAAGGGGTTTAGCTGCTTTTCACTGCTGTGTTTATGCCGCTTTACACCCACTTGACTCACTTACAGAGGGATATCAGTACATAGGTTTTAAGATTCTTACTAGTCAGATATATTCTTGGGCGGTGAATAGGGGGTTTTGAGTCCAGATCACTGAGCAAAGAGTAGGTCTTGTCTATTACATATTGGGTTTATGGAACGGTCTCTGAGCTAATTTGAAACCCTTGTTTTAGGCATCACCCCACCTCACCTTACCCGTTAAGCAGCCATAGTGTGTTTTCTAAACGTGTGACTCTGTTCTGTTTTGTAATTCAGTTCAAGGGTAGCGGTTTTTACATTCCCTCTATAAGTGATATCTTATGATAAGTGTCTTTTTCTGTGTGACTTATTTCACTTAGAATCGTCGTACCTAAATCCACTCATCATGCTGCTACTAGCCTTATGACGTTGATTTCATGGCTGAGTGATATTCCATTGTACAAAAGGACCACAACTTCTTTATCCATTTTTCCCTTTCCTGGGATATTTAAGGTGTAACGAAGTGGAGGTTCTTGTCAACAGAGCAGCCCTAAACTTTGGGGTGCCTGTGTCTTGCTGATTTTTAGTTTTCCCAATTTATACGCCCGTGAGTGGAAGTGCCCTATGCTCTCTAAGCTGAGTTTTTTCGATGTTTCAGGACACACCGTACACTTCTGCAGAGTGGCTGTTGGCAATTTACATCCCGCCCATCACCGTAGCAAGGCTCCCGTTTCTCCATGGCCTGTCCTGCATTTCTGGTTTTGGCACTTTATTCAGCATGGCCCTTTTGACCGATGGGAAGCGAGACTTCCTTGTAGCGCTGATTTGCCTTTCCAGGTTGCTTGGTTGGCCAAAAAGGGCGTATGCGTTTTTTCCTGAATATATTCAGGAAAAAACGCATACGCCCTTTTTGGCCAAGGGCATCATTGTCGAGGTTTTGCCGCTTTTCCCGTGCTTTAAAGGCGATTCGAATCTACCTCCTGAAATCTGTTTCCTGCAATTCTGCCTTGCTTTCAAATCCTCTCTGTTGTCTTCCGTCAATATATTTGTGGACGAGAGTTATCATTTATAACTCTGCAGGTTTGTGAATTGCAGTGCCCCTGAGCTCCATTTTTCAACTCGCTTTCTTGGGAGCTGGCCGCAAAAGCGCAGGATTGCTTCAGGCCCTATTCTGGTCCCGGGCGGCAGGCTGAGGCTGTGGTTAATTCTTCTTCCTGATGGGAAAATACAGTGACCTGTGCCTGTCCCAACACCTAGAGCTAGTGTCTCATTGGTTCCCCCTCTTCCCGTTCATCCTCAGGACCAATTGCAACCTGTACGGAACAGGAGGTTAAAGGTGCTGATTCTCAAGGAGGGAGATTGCTAGTAAAGCGGCTGGAATGGCGAACCCGAGCACAAGGAGATGAGAAATGAGGTGCGTTTTAGAAACCTTTCCCGATCACACGATGTACCATCTTCTGGGATTCTCATGCATGTTTTCGATGTAGGAAGATGCCCTTGAACCTGGAGATTTGGGACCCATGGGATGGGTACCACGCAGTATTACTCTAAAGGGTCTGCATTTGCTCACCCAACCTCACCAAACCTCTCAGCCCCAAGAGTGTCCACCCTTATGCCTCAATCAGCTGTGGGTCTAGATATGGTCAATCCAGGTGGCATCACAGCCCTTGAACGAATTTTGTAAGAATTTCTCTCTCTTTCACTGTCTTTGTTTCACGGGATTTTAAAAGTGATTGATTTTTATAAAGGGGTTTAGCTGCTTTTCACTGCTGTGTTTATGCCGCTTTACACCCACTTGACTCACTTACAGAGGGATATCAGTACATAGGTTTTAAGATTCTTACTAGTCAGATATATTCTTGGGCGGTGAATAGGGGGTTTTGAGTCCAGATCACTGAGCAAAGAGTAGGTCTTGTCTATTACATATTGGGTTTATGGAACGGTCTCTGAGCTAATTTGAAACCCTTGTTTTATGCATCACCCCACCTCACCTTACCCGTTAAGCAGCCATAGTGTGTTTTCTAAACGTGTGACTCTGTTCTGTTTTGTAATTCAGTTCAAGGGTAGCGGTTTTTACATTCCCTCTATAAGTGATATCTTATGATAAGTGTCTTTTTCTGTGTGACTTATTTCACTTAGAATCGTCGTACCTAAATCCACTCATCATGCTGCTACTAGCCTTATGACGTTGATTTCATGGCTGAGTGATATTCCATTGTACATAAGGACCACAACTTCTTTATCCATTTTTCTCTTTCCTGGGATATTTAAGGTGTAACGAAGTGGAGGTTCTTGTCAACAGAGCAGCCCTAAACTTTGGGGTGCCTGTGCCTTGCTGATTTTTAGTTTTCCCAATTTATACGCCCGTGAGTGGAAGTGCCCTATGCTCTCTAAGCTGAGTGTTTTCGATGTTTCAGGACACACCGTACACTTCTGCAGAGTGGCTGTTGGCAATTTACATCCCGCCCATCAGCGTAGCAAGGCTCCCGTTTCTCCATGGCCTGTCCTGCATTTCTGGTTTTGACACTTTATTCAGCATGGCCCTTTTGACCGATGGGAAGCGAGACTTCTTTGTAGCGCTGATTTGCCTTTCCAGGTTGCTTGGTTGGCCAAAAAGGGCGTATGCGTTTTTTCCTGAATATATTCAGGAAAAAACGCATACGCCCTTTTTGGCCAAGGGCATCATTGTCGAGGTTTTGCCGCTTTTCCCGTGCTTTAAAGGCGATTCGAATCTACCTCCTGAAATCTGTTTCCTGCAATTCTGCCTTGCTTTCAAATCCTCTCTGTTGTCTTCCGTCAATATATTTGTGGACGAGAGTTATCATTTATAACTCTGCAGGTTTGTGAATTGCAGTGCCCCTGAGCTCCATTTTTCAACTCGCTTTCTTGGGAGCTGGCCGCAAAAGCGCAGGATTCCTTCAGGCCCTATTCTGGTCCCGGGCGGCAGGCTGAGGCTGTGGTTAATTCTTCTTCCTGATGGGAAAATACAGTGACCTGTGCCTGTCCCAACACCTAGAGCTAGTGTCTCATTGGTTCCCCCTCTTCCCGTTCATCCTCAGGACAAATTGCAACCTGTACGGAACAGGAGGTTAAAGGTGCTGATTCTCAAGGAGGGAGATTGCTAGTAAAGCGGCTGGAATGGCGAACCCGAGCACAAGGAGATGAGAAATGAGGTGCGTTTTAGAAACCTTTCCCGATCACACGATGTACCATCTTCTGGGATTCTCATGCATGTTTTCGATGTAGGAAGATGCCCTTGAACCTGGAGATTTGGGACCCATGGGATGGGTACCACGCAGTATTACTCTAAAGGGTCTGCATTTGCTCACCCAACCTCAGCAAACCTCTCAGCCCCAAGAGTGTCCACCCTTATGCCTCAATCAGCTGTGGGTCTAGATATGGTCAATCCAGGTGGCATCACAGCCCTTGAACGAATTTTGTAAGAATTTCTCTCTCTTTCACTGTCTTTGTTTCACGGGATTTTAAAAGTGATTGATTTTTATAAAGGGGTTTAGCTGCTTTTCACTGCTGTGTTTATGCCGCTTTACACCCACTTGACTCACTTACAGAGGGATATCAGTACATAGGTTTTAAGATTCTTACTAGTCAGATATATTCTTGGGCGGTGAATAGGGGGTTTTGAGTCCAGATCACTGAGCAAGGAGTAGGTCTTGTCTATTACATATTGGGTTTATGGAACGGTCTCTGAGCTAATTTGAAACCCTTGTTTTAGGCATCACCCCACCTCACCTTTCCCGTTAAGCAGCCATAGTGTGTTTTCTAAACGTGTGACTCTGTTCTGTTTTGTAATTCAGTTCAAGGGTAGCGGTTTTTACATTCCCTCTATAAGTGATATCTTATGATAAGTGTCTTTTTCTGTGTGACTTATTTCACTTAGAATCGTCGTACCTAAATCCACTCATCATGCTGCTACTAGCCTTATGACGTTGATTTCATGACTGAGTGATATTCCATTGTACAAAAGGACCACAACTTCTTTATCCATTTTTCTCTTTCCTGGGATATTTAAGGTGTAACGAAGTGGAGGTTCTTGTCAACAGAGCAGCCCTAAACTTTGGGGTGCCTGTGCCTTGCTGATTTTTAGTTTTCCCAATTTATACGCCCGTGAGTGGAAGTGCCCTATGCTCTCTAAGCTGAGTTTTTTCGATGTTTCAGGACACACCGTACACTTCTGCAGAGTGGCTGTTGGCAATTTACATCCCGCCCATCAGCGTAGCAAGGCTCCCGTTTCTCCATGGCCTGTCCTGCATTTCTGGTTTTGACACTTTATTCAGCATGGCCCTTTTGACCGATGGGAAGCGAGACTTCTTTGTAGCGCTGATTTGCCTTTCCAGGTTGCTTGGTTGGCCAAAAAGGGCGTATGCGTTTTTTCCTGAATATATTCAGGAAAAAACGCATACGCCCTTTTTGGCCAAGGGCATCATTGTCGAGGTTTTGCCGCTTTTCCCGTGCTTTAAAGGCGATTCGAATCTACCTCCTGAAATCTGTTTCCTGCAATTCTGCCTTGCTTTCAAATCCTCTCTGTTGTCTTCCGTCAATATATTTGTGGACGAGAGTTATCATTTATAACTCTGCAGGTTTGTGAATTGCAGTGCCCCTGAGCTCCATTTTTCAACTCGCTTTCTTGGGAGCTGGCCGCAAAAGCGCAGGATTGCTTCAGGCCCTATTCTGGTCCCGGGCGGCAGGCTGAGCCTGTGGTTAATTCTTCTTCCTGATGGGAAAATAGAGTGACCTGTGCCTGTCCCCACACCTAGAGCTAGTGTCTCATTGGTTCCCCCTCTTCCCGTTCATCCTCAGGACCAATTGCAACCTGTACGGAACAGGAGGTTAAAGGTGCTGATTCTCAAGGAGGGAGATTGCTAGTAAAGCAGCTGGAATGGCGAACCCGAGCACAAGGAGATGAGAAATGAGGTGCGTTTTAGAAACCTTTCCCGATCACACGATGTACCATCTTCTGGGATTCTCATGCATGTTTTCGATGTAGGAAGATGCCCTTGAACCTGGAGATTTGGGACCCATGGGATGGGTACCACGCAGTATTACTCTAAAGGGTCTGCATTTGCTCACCCAACCTCACCAAACCTCTCAGCCCCAAGAGTGTCCACCCTTATGCCTCAATCAGCTGTGGGTCTAGATATGGTCAATCCAGGTGGCATCACAGCCCTTGAACGAATTTTGTAAGAATTTCTCTCTCTTTCACTGTCTTTGTTTCACGGGATTTTAAAAGTGATTGATTTTTATAAAGGGGTTTAGCTGCTTTTCACTGCTGTGTTTATGCCGCTTTACACCCACTTGACTCACTTACAGAGGGATATCAGTACATAGGTTTTAAGATTCTTACTAGTCAGATATATTCTTGGGCGGTGAATAGGGGGTTTTGAGTCCAGATCACTGAGCAAAGAGTAGGTCTTGTCTATTACATATTGGGTTTATGGAACGGTCTCTGAGCTAATTTGAAACCCTTGTTTTATGCATCACCCCACCTCACCTTACCCGTTAAGCAGCCATAGTGTGTTTTCTAAACGTGTGACTCTGTTCTGTTTTGTAATTCAGTTCAAGGGTAGCGGTTTTTACATTCCCTCTATAAGTGATATCTTATGATAAGTGTCTTTTTCTGTGTGACTTATTTCACTTAGAATCGTCGTACCTAAATCCACTCATCATGCTGCTACTAGCCTTATGACGTTGATTTCATGGCTGAGTGATATTCCATTGTACAAAAGGACCACAACTTCTTTATCCATTTTTCTCTTTCCTGGGATATTTAAGGTGTAACGAAGTGGAGGTTCTTGTCAACAGAGCAGCCCTAAACTTTGGGGTGCCTGTGTCTTGCTGATTTTTAGTTTTCCCAATTTATACGCCCGTGAGTGGAAGTGCCCTATGCTCTCTAAGCTGAGTTTTTTCGATGTTTCAGGACACACCGTACACTTCTGCAGAGTGGCTGTTGGCAATTTACATCCCGCCCATCACCGTAGCAAGGCTCCCGTTTCTCCATGGCCTGTCCTGCATTTCTGGTTTTGACACTTTATTCAGCATGGCCCTTTTGACCGATGGGAAGCGAGACTTCCTTGTAGCGCTGATTTGCCTTTCCAGGTTGCTTGGTTGGCCAAAAAGGGCGTATGCGTTTTTTCCTGAATATATTCAGGAAAAAACGCATACGCCCTTTTTGGCCAAGGGCATCATTGTCGAGGTTTTGCCGCTTTTCCCGTGCTTTAAAGGCGATTCGAATCTACCTCCTGAAATCTGTTTCCTGCAATTCTGCCTTGCTTTCAAATCCTCTTCGTTGTCTTCCGTCAATATATTTGTGGACGAGAGTTATCATTTATAACTCTGCAGGTTTGTGAATTGCAGTGCCCCTGAGCTCCATTTTTCAACTCGCTTTCTTGGGAGCTGGCCGCAAAAGCGCAGGATTCCTTCAGGCCCTATTCTGGTCCCGGGCGGCAGGCTGAGGCTGTGGTTAATTCTTCTTCCTGATGGGAAAATACAGTGACCTGTGCCTGTCCCAACACCTAGAGCTAGTGTCTCATTGGTTCCCCCTCTTCCCGTTCATCCTCAGGACAAATTGCAACCTGTACGGAACAGGAGGTTAAAGGTGCTGATTCTCAAGGAGGGAGATTGCTAGTAAAGCGGCTGGAATGGCGAACCCGAGCACAAGGAGATGAGAAATGAGGTGCGTTTTAGAAACCTTTCCCGATCACACGATGTACCATCTTCTGGGATTCTCATGCATGTTTTCGATGTAGGAAGATGCCCTTGAACCTGGAGATTTGGGACCCATGGGATGGGTACCACGCAGTATTACTCTAAAGGGTCTGCATTTGCTCACCCAACCTCACCAAACCTCTCAGCCCCAAGAGTGTCCACCCTTATGCCTCAATCAGCTGTGGGTCTAGATATGGTCAATCCAGGTGGCATCACAGCCCTTGAACGAATTTTGTAAGAATTTCTCTCTCTTTCACTGTCTTTGTTTCACGGGATTTTAAAAGTGATTGATTTTTATAAAGGGGTTTAGCTGCTTTTCACTGCTGTGTTTATGCCGCTTTACACCCACTTGACTCACTTACAGAGGGATATCAGTACATAGGTTTTAAGATTCTTACTAGTCAGATATATTCTTGGGCGGTGAATAGGGGGTTTTGAGTCCAGATCACTGAGCAAAGAGTAGGTCTTGTCTATTACATATTGGGTTTATGGAACGGTCTCTGAGCTAATTTGAAACCCTTGTTTTAGGCATCACCCCACCTCACCTTACCCGTTAAGCAGCCATAGTGTGTTTTCTAAACGTGTGACTCTGTTCTGTTTTGTAATTCAGTTCAAGGGTAGCGGTTTTTACATTCCCTCTATAAGTGATATCTTATGATAAGTGTCTTTTTCTGTGTGACTTATTTCACTTAGAATCGTCGTACCTAAATCCACTCATCATGCTGCTACTAGCCTTATGACGTTGATTTCATGGCTGAGTGATATTCCATTGTACAAAAGGACCACAACTTCTTTATCCATTTTTCCCTTTCCTGGGATATTTAAGGTGTAACGAAGTGGAGGTTCTTGTCAACAGAGCAGCCCTAAACTTTGGGGTGCCTGTGTCTTGCTGATTTTTAGTTTTCCCAATTTATACGCCCGTGAGTGGAAGTGCCCTATGCTCTCTAAGCTGAGTTTTTTCGATGTTTCAGGACACACCGTACACTTCTGCAGAGTGGCTGTTGGCAATTTACATCCCGCCCATCACCGTAGCAAGGCTCCCGTTTCTCCATGGCCTGTCCTGCATTTCTGGTTTTGGCACTTTATTCAGCATGGCCCTTTTGACCGATGGGAAGCGAGACTTCCTTGTAGCGCTGATTTGCCTTTCCAGGTTGCTTGGTTGGCCAAAAAGGGCGTATGCGTTTTTTCCTGAATATATTCAGGAAAAAACGCATACGCCCTTTTTGGCCAAGGGCATCATTGTCGAGGTTTTGCCGCTTTTCCCGTGCTTTAAAGGCGATTCGAATCTACCTCCTGAAATCTGTTTCCTGCAATTCTGCCTTGCTTTCAAATCCTCTCTGTTGTCTTCCGTCAATATATTTGTGGACGAGAGTTATCATTTATAACTCTGCAGGTTTGTGAATTGCAGTGCCCCTGAGCTCCATTTTTCAACTCGCTTTCTTGGGAGCTGGCCGCAAAAGCGCAGGATTGCTTCAGGCCCTATTCTGGTCCCGGGCGGCAGGCTGAGGCTGTGGTTAATTCTTCTTCCTGATGGGAAAATACAGTGACCTGTGCCTGTCCCAACACCTAGAGCTAGTGTCTCATTGGTTCCCCCTCTTCCCGTTCATCCTCAGGACCAATTGCAACCTGTACGGAACAGGAGGT
This sequence comes from Balaenoptera borealis, assembly GCF_965194805.1. Lineage (NCBI taxonomy): Eukaryota > Metazoa > Chordata > Mammalia > Artiodactyla > Balaenopteridae > Balaenoptera > Balaenoptera borealis. The sequence goes on from NW_028122182.1 coordinate 22,781, forward strand.
TAAAGGTGCTGATTCTCAAGGAGGGAGATTGCTAGTAAAGCGGCTGGAATGGCGAACCCGAGCACAAGGAGATGAGAAATGAGGTGCGTTTTAGAAACCTTTCCCGATCACACGATGTACCATCTTCTGGGATTCTCATGCATGTTTTCGATGTAGGAAGATGCCCTTGAACCTGGAGATTTGGGACCCATGGGATGGGTACCACGCAGTATTACTCTAAAGGGTCTGCATTTGCTCACCCAACCTCACCAAACCTCTCAGCCCCAAGAGTGTCCACCCTTATGCCTCAATCAGCTGTGGGTCTAGATATGGTCAATCCAGGTGGCATCACAGCCCTTGAACGAATTTTGTAAGAATTTCTCTCTCTTTCACTGTCTTTGTTTCACGGGATTTTAAAAGTGATTGATTTTTATAAAGGGGTTTAGCTGCTTTTCACTGCTGTGTTTATGCCGCTTTACACCCACTTGACTCACTTACAGAGGGATATCAGTACATAGGTTTTAAGATTCTTACTAGTCAGATATATTCTTGGGCGGTGAATAGGGGGTTTTGAGTCCAGATCACTGAGCAAAGAGTAGGTCTTGTCTATTACATATTGGGTTTATGGAACGGTCTCTGAGCTAATTTGAAACCCTTGTTTTATGCATCACCCCACCTCACCTTACCCGTTAAGCAGCCATAGTGTGTTTTCTAAACGTGTGACTCTGTTCTGTTTTGTAATTCAGTTCAAGGGTAGCGGTTTTTACATTCCCTCTATAAGTGATATCTTATGATAAGTGTCTTTTTCTGTGTGACTTATTTCACTTAGAATCGTCGTACCTAAATCCACTCATCATGCTGCTACTAGCCTTATGACGTTGATTTCATGGCTGAGTGATATTCCATTGTACAAAAGGACCACAACTTCTTTATCCATTTTTCTCTTTCCTGGGATATTTAAGGTGTAACGAAGTGGAGGTTCTTGTCAACAGAGCAGCCCTAAACTTTGGGGTGCCTGTGCCTTGCTGATTTTTAGTTTTCCCAATTTATACGCCCGTGAGTGGAAGTGCCCTATGCTCTCTAAGCTGAGTTTTTTCGATGTTTCAGGACACACCGTACACTTCTGCAGAGTGGCTGTTGGCAATTTACATCCCGCCCATCAGCGTAGCAAGGCTCCCGTTTCTCCATGGCCTGTCCTGCATTTCTGGTTTTGACACTTTATTCAGCATGGCCCTTTTGACCGATGGGAAGCGAGACTTCTTTGTAGCGCTGATTTGCCTTTCCAGGTTGCTTGGTTGGCCAAAAAGGGCGTATGCGTTTTTTCCTGAATATATTCAGGAAAAAACGCATACGCCCTTTTTGGCCAAGGGCATCATTGTCGAGGTTTTGCCGCTTTTCCCGTGCTTTAAAGGCGATTCGAATCTACCTCCTGAAATCTGTTTCCTGCAATTCTGCCTTGCTTTCAAATCCTCTCTGTTGTCTTCCGTCAATATATTTGTGGACGAGAGTTATCATTTATAACTCTGCAGGTTTGTGAATTGCAGTGCCCCTGAGCTCCATTTTTCAACTCGCTTTCTTGGGAGCTGGCCGCAAAAGCGCAGGATTCCTTCAGGCCCTATTCTGGTCCCGGGCGGCAGGCTGAGGCTGTGGTTAATTCTTCTTCCTGATGGGAAAATACAGTGACCTGTGCCTGTCCCAACACCTAGAGCTAGTGTCTCATTGGTTCCCCCTCTTCCCGTTCATCCTCAGGACAAATTGCAACCTGTACGGAACAGGAGGTTAAAGGTGCTGATTCTCAAGGAGGGAGATTGCTAGTAAAGCGGCTGGAATGGCGAACCCGAGCACAAGGAGATGAGAAATGAGGTGCGTTTTAGAAACCTTTCCCGATCACACGATGTACCATCTTCTGGGATTCTCATGCATGTTTTCGATGTAGGAAGATGCCCTTGAACCTGGAGATTTGGGACCCATGGGATGGGTACCACGCAGTTTTACTCTAAAGGGTCTGCATTTGCTCACCCAACCTCACCAAACCTCTCAGCCCCAAGAGTGTCCACCCTTATGCCTCAATCAGCTGTGGGTCTAGATATGGTCAATCCAGGTGGCATCACAGCCCTTGAACGAATTTTGTAAGAATTTCTCTCTCTTTCACTGTCTTTGTTTCACGGGATTTTAAAAGTGATTGATTTTTATAAAGGGGTTTAGCTGCTTTTCACTGCTGTGTTTATGCCGCTTTACACCCACTTGACTCACTTACAGAGGGATATCAGTACATAGGTTTTAAGATTCTTACTAGTCAGATATATTCTTGGGCGGTGAATAGGGGGTTTTGAGTCCAGATCACTGAGCAAAGAGTAGGTCTTGTCTATTACATATTGGGTTTATGGAACGGTCTCTGAGCTAATTTGAAACCCTTGTTTTATGCATCACCCCACCTCACCTTACCCGTTAAGCAGCCATAGTGTGTTTTCTAAACGTGTGACTCTGTTCTGTTTTGTAATTCAGTTCAAGGGTAGCGGTTTTTACATTCCCTCTATAAGTGATATCTTATGATAAGTGTCTTTTTCTGTGTGACTTATTTCACTTAGAATCGTCGTACCTAAATCCACTCATCATGCTGCTACTAGCCTTATGACGTTGATTTCATGGCTGAGTGATATTCCATTGTACAAAAGGACCACAACTTCTTTATCCATTTTTCTCTTTCCTGGGATATTTAAGGTGTAACGAAGTGGAGGTTCTTGTCAACAGAGCAGCCCTAAACTTTGGGGTGCCTGTGTCTTGCTGATTTTTAGTTTTCCCAATTTATACGCCCGTGAGTGGAAGTGCCCTATGCTCTCTAAGCTGAGTTTTTTCGATGTTTCAGGACACACCGTACACTTCTGCAGAGTGGCTGTTGGCAATTTACATCCCGCCCATCAGCGTAGCAAGGCTCCCGTTTCTCCATGGCCTGTCCTGCATTTCTGGTTTTGACACTTTATTCAGCATGGCCCTTTTGACCGATGCGAAGCGAGACTTCCTTGTAGCGCTGATTTGCCTTTCCAGGTTGCTTGGTTGGCCAAAAAGGGCGTATGCGTTTTTTCCTGAATATATTCAGGAAAAAACGCATACGCCCTTTTTGGCCAAGGGCATCATTGTCGAGGTTTTGCCGCTTTTCCCGTGCTTTAAAGGCGATTCGAATCTACCTCCTGAAATCTGTTTCCTGCAATTCTGCCTTGCTTTCAAATCCTCTCCGTTGTCTTCCGTCAATATATTTGTGGACGAGAGTTATCATTTATAACTCTGCAGGTTTGTGAATTGCAGTGCCCCTGAGCTCCATTTTTCAACTCGCTTTCTTGGGAGCTGGCCGCAAAAGCGCAGGATTCCTTCAGGCCCTATTCTGGTCCCGGGCGGCAGGCTGAGGCTGTGGTTAATTCTTCTTCCTGATGGGAAAATACAGTGACCTGTGCCTGTCCCAACACCTAGAGCTAGTGTCTCATTGGTTCCCCCTCTTCCCGTTCATCCTCAGGACCAATTGCAACCTGTACGGAACAGGAGGTTAAAGGTGCTGATTCTCAAGGAGGGAGATTGCTAGTAAAGCGGCTGGAATGGCGAACCCGAGCACAAGGAGATGAGAAATGAGGTGCGTTTTAGAAACCTTTCCCGATCACACGATGTACCATCTTCTGGGATTCTCATGCATGTTTTCGATGTAGGAAGATGCCCTTGAACCTGGAGATTTGGGACCCATGGGATGGGTACCACGCAGTATTACTCTAAAGGGTCTGCATTTGCTCACCCAACCTCACCAAACCTCTCAGCCCCAAGAGTGTCCACCCTTATGCCTCAATCAGCTGTGGGTCTAGATATGGTCAATCCAGGTGGCATCACAGCCCTTGAACGAATTTTGTAAGAATTTCTCTCTCTTTCACTGTCTTTGTTTCACGGGATTTTAAAAGTGATTGATTTTTATAAAGGGGTTTAGCTGCTTTTCACTGCTGTGTTTATGCCGCTTTACACCCACTTGACTCACTTACAGAGGGATATCAGTACATAGGTTTTAAGATTCTTACTAGTCAGATATATTCTTGGGCGGTGAATAGGGGGTTTTGAGTCCAGATCACTGAGCAAAGAGTAGGTCTTGTCTATTACATATTGGGTTTATGGAACGGTCTCTGAGCTAATTTGAAACCCTTGTTTTATGCATCACCCCACCTCACCTTACCCGTTAAGCAGCCATAGTGTGTTTTCTAAACGTGTGACTCTGTTCTGTTTTGTAATTCAGTTCAAGGGTAGCGGTTTTTACATTCCCTCTATAAGTGATATCTTATGATAAGTGTCTTTTTCTGTGTGACTTATTTCACTTAGAATCGTCGTACCTAAATCCACTCATCATGCTGCTACTAGCCTTATGACGTTGATTTCATGGCTGAGTGATATTCCATTGTACAAAAGGACCACAACTTCTTTATCCATTTTTCTCTTTCCTGGGATATTTAAGGTGTAACGAAGTGGAGGTTCTTGTCAACAGAGCAGCCCTAAACTTTGGGGTGCCTGTGTCTTGCTGATTTTTAGTTTTCCCAATTTATACGCCCGTGAGTGGAAGTGCCCTATGCTCTCTAAGCTGAGTTTTTTCGATGTTTCAGGACACACCGTACACTTCTGCAGAGTGGCTGTTGGCAATTTACATCCCGCCCATCACCGTAGCAAGGCTCCCGTTTCTCCATGGCCTGTCCTGCATTTCTGGTTTTGACACTTTATTCAGCATGGCCCTTTTGACCGATGGGAAGCGAGACTTCCTTGTAGCGCTGATTTGCCTTTCCAGGTTGCTTGGTTGGCCAAAAAGGGCGTATGCGTTTTTTCCTGAATATATTCAGGAAAAAACGCATACGCCCTTTTTGGCCAAGGGCATCATTGTCGAGGTTTTGCCGCTTTTCCCGTGCTTTAAAGGCGATTCGAATCTACCTCCTGAAATCTGTTTCCTGCAATTCTGCCTTGCTTTCAAATCCTCTTCGTTGTCTTCCGTCAATATATTTGTGGACGAGAGTTATCATTTATAACTCTGCAGGTTTGTGAATTGCAGTGCCCCTGAGCTCCATTTTTCAACTCGCTTTCTTGGGAGCTGGCCGCAAAAGCGCAGGATTCCTTCAGGCCCTATTCTGGTCCCGGGCGGCAGGCTGAGGCTGTGGTTAATTCTTCTTCCTGATGGGAAAATACAGTGACCTGTGCCTGTCCCAACACCTAGAGCTAGTGTCTCATTGGTTCCCCCTCTTCCCGTTCATCCTCAGGACAAATTGCAACCTGTACGGAACAGGAGGTTAAAGGTGCTGATTCTCAAGGAGGGAGATTGCTAGTAAAGCGGCTGGAATGGCGAACCCGAGCACAAGGAGATGAGAAATGAGGTGCGTTTTAGAAACCTTTCCCGATCACACGATGTACCATCTTCTGGGATTCTCATGCATGTTTTCGATGTAGGAAGATGCCCTTGAACCTGGAGATTTGGGACCCATGGGATGGGTACCACGCAGTATTACTCTAAAGGGTCTGCATTTGCTCACCCAACCTCACCAAACCTCTCAGCCCCAAGAGTGTCCACCCTTATGCCTCAATCAGCTGTGGGTCTAGATATGGTCAATCCAGGTGGCATCACAGCCCTTGAACGAATTTTGTAAGAATTTCTCTCTCTTTCACTGTCTTTGTTTCACGGGATTTTAAAAGTGATTGATTTTTATAAAGGGGTTTAGCTGCTTTTCACTGCTGTGTTTATGCCGCTTTACACCCACTTGACTCACTTACAGAGGGATATCAGTACATAGGTTTTAAGATTCTTACTAGTCAGATATATTCTTGGGCGGTGAATAGGGGGTTTTGAGTCCAGATCACTGAGCAAAGAGTAGGTCTTGTCTATTACATATTGGGTTTATGGAACGGTCTCTGAGCTAATTTGAAACCCTTGTTTTAGGCATCACCCCACCTCACCTTACCCGTTAAGCAGCCATAGTGTGTTTTCTAAACGTGTGACTCTGTTCTGTTTTGTAATTCAGTTCAAGGGTAGCGGTTTTTACATTCCCTCTATAAGTGATATCTTATGATAAGTGTCTTTTTCTGTGTGACTTATTTCACTTAGAATCGTCGTACCTAAATCCACTCATCATGCTGCTACTAGCCTTATGACGTTGATTTCATGGCTGAGTGATATTCCATTGTACAAAAGGACCACAACTTCTTTATCCATTTTTCTCTTTCCTGGGATATTTAAGGTGTAACGAAGTGGAGGTTCTTGTCAACAGAGCAGCCCTAAACTTTGGGGTGCCTGTGCCTTGCTGATTTTTAGTTTTCCCAATTTATACGCCCGTGAGTGGAAGTGCCCTATGCTCTCTAAGCTGAGTGTTTTCGATGTTTCAGGACACACCGTACACTTCTGCAGAGTGGCTGTTGGCAATTTACATCCCGCCCATCAGCGTAGCAAGGCTCCCGTTTCTCCATGGCCTGTCCTGCATTTCTGGTTTTGACACTTTATTCAGCATGGCCCTTTTGACCGATGGGAAGCGAGACTTCCTTGTAGCGCTGATTTGCCTTTCCAGGTTGCTTGGTTGGCCAAAAAGGGCGTATGCGTTTTTTCCTGAATATATTCAGGAAAAAACGCATACGCCCTTTTTGGCCAAGGGCATCATTGTCGAGGTTTTGCCGCTTTTCCCGTGCTTTAAAGGCGATTCGAATCTACCTCCTGAAATCTGTTTCCTGCAATTCTGCCTTGCTTTCAAATCCTCTCTGTTGTCTTCCGTCAATATATTTGTGGACGAGAGTTATCATTTATAACTCTGCAGGTTTGTGAATTGCAGTGCCCCTGAGCTCCATTTTTCAACTCGCTTTCTTGGGAGCTGGCCGCAAAAGCGCAGGATTGCTTCAGGCCCTATTCTGGTCCCGGGCGGCAGGCTGAGGCTGTGGTTAATTCTTCTTCCTGATGGGAAAATACAGTGACCTGTGCCTGTCCCAACACCTAGAGCTAGTGTCTCATTGGTTCCCCCTCTTCCCGTTCATCCTCAGGACCAATTGCAACCTGTACGGAACAGGAGGTTAAAGGTGCTGATTCTCAAGGAGGGAGATTGCTAGTAAAGCGGCTGGAATGGCGAACCCGAGCACAAGGAGATGAGAAATGAGGTGCGTTTTAGAAACCTTTCCCGATCACACGATGTACCATCTTCTGGGATTCTCATGCATGTTTTCGATGTAGGAAGATGCCCTTGAACCTGGAGATTTGGGACCCATGGGATGGGTACCACGCAGTATTACTCTAAAGGGTCTGCATTTGCTCACCCAACCTCACCAAACCTCTCAGCCCCAAGAGTGTCCACCCTTATGCCTCAATCAGCTGTGGGTCTAGATATGGTCAATCCAGGTGGCATCACAGCCCTTGAACGAATTTTGTAAGAATTTCTCTCTCTTTCACTGTCTTTGTTTCACGGGATTTTAAAAGTGATTGATTTTTATAAAGGGGTTTAGCTGCTTTTCACTGCTGTGTTTATGCCGCTTTACACCCACTTGACTCACTTACAGAGGGATATCAGTACATAGGTTTTAAGATTCTTACTAGTCAGATATATTCTTGGGCGGTGAATAGGGGGTTTTGAGTCCAGATCACTGAGCAAAGAGTAGGTCTTGTCTATTACATATTGGGTTTATGGAACGGTCTCTGAGCTAATTTGAAACCCTTGTTTTATGCATCACCCCACCTCACCTTACCCGTTAAGCAGCCATAGTGTGTTTTCTAAACGTGTGACTCTGTTCTGTTTTGTAATTCAGTTCAAGGGTAGCGGTTTTTACATTCCCTCTATAAGTGATATCTTATGATAAGTGTCTTTTTCTGTGTGACTTATTTCACTTAGAATCGTCGTACCTAAATCCACTCATCATGCTGCTACTAGCCTTATGACGTTGATTTCATGGCTGAGTGATATTCCATTGTACAAAAGGACCACAACTTCTTTATCCATTTTTCTCTTTCCTGGGATATTTAAGGTGTAACGAAGTGGAGGTTCTTGTCAACAGAGCAGCCCTAAACTTTGGGGTGCCTGTGCCTTGCTGATTTTTAGTTTTCCCAATTTATACGCCCGTGAGTGGAAGTGCCCTATGCTCTCTAAGCTGAGTTTTTTCGATGTTTCAGGACACACCGTACACTTCTGCAGAGTGGCTGTTGGCAATTTACATCCCGCCCATCAGCGTAGCAAGGCTCCCGTTTCTCCATGGCCTGTCCTGCATTTCTGGTTTTGACACTTTATTCAGCATGGCCCTTTTGACCGATGGGAAGCGAGACTTCCTTGTAGCGCTGATTTGCCTTTCCAGGTTGCTTGGTTGGCCAAAAAGGGCGTATGCGTTTTTTCCTGAATATATTCAGGAAAAAACGCATACGCCCTTTTTGGCCAAGGGCATCATTGTCGAGGTTTTGCCGCTTTTCCCGTGCTTTAAAGGCGATTCGAATCTACCTCCTGAAATCTGTTTCCTGCAATTCTGCCTTGCTTTCAAATCCTCTTCGTTGTCTTCCGTCAATATATTTGTGGACGAGAGTTATCATTTATAACTCTGCAGGTTTGTGAATTGCAGTGCCCCTGAGCTCCATTTTTCAACTCGCTTTCTTGGGAGCTGGCCGCAAAAGCGCAGGATTCCTTCAGGCCCTATTCTGGTCCCGGGCGGCAGGCTGAGGCTGTGGTTAATTCTTCTTCCTGATGGGAAAATACAGTGACCTGTGCCTGTCCCATCACCTAGAGCTAGTGTCTCATTGGTTCCCCCTCTTCCCGTTCATCCTCAGGACAAATTGCAACCTGTACGGAACAGGAGGTTAAAGGTGCTGATTCTCAAGGAGGGAGATTGCTAGTAAAGCGGCTGGAATGGCGAACCCGAGCACAAGGAGATGAGAAATGAGGTGCGTTTTAGAAACCTTTCCCGATCACACGATGTACCATCTTCTGGGATTCTCATGCATGTTTTCGATGTAGGAAGATGCCCTTGAACCTGGAGATTTGGGACCCATGGGATGGGTACCACGCAGTATTACTCTAAAGGGTCTGCATTTGCTCACCCAACCTCACCAAACCTCTCAGCCCCAAGAGTGTCCACCCTTATGCCTCAATCAGCTGTGGGTCTAGATATGGTCAATCCAGGTGGCATCACAGCCCTTGAACGAATTTTGTAAGAATTTCTCTCTCTTTCACTGTCTTTGTTTCACGGGATTTTAAAAGTGATTGATTTTTATAAAGGGGTTTAGCTGCTTTTCACTGCTGTGTTTATGCCGCTTTACACCCACTTGACTCACTTACAGAGGGATATCAGTACATAGGTTTTAAGATTCTTACTAGTCAGATATATTCTTGGGCGGTGAATAGGGGGTTTTGAGTCCAGATCACTGAGCAAAGAGTAGGTCTTGTCTATTACATATTGGGTTTATGGAACGGTCTCTGAGCTAATTTGAAACCCTTGTTTTATGCATCACCCCACCTCACCTTTCCCGTTAAGCAGCCATAGTGTGTTTTCTAAACGTGTGACTCTGTTCTGTTTTGTAATTCAGTTCAAGGGTAGCGGTTTTTACATTCCCTCTATAAGTGATATCTTATGATAAGTGTCTTTTTCTGTGTGACTTATTTCACTTAGAATCGTCGTACCTAAATCCACTCATCATGCTGCTACTAGCCTTATGACGTTGATTTCATGGCTGAGTGATATTCCATTGTACAAAAGGACCACAACTTCTTTATCCATTTTTCTCTTTCCTGGGATATTTAAGGTGTAACGAAGTGGAGGTTCTTGTCAACAGAGCAGCCCTAAACTTTGGGGTGCCTGTGCCTTGCTGATTTTTAGTTTTCCCAATTTATACGCCCGTGAGTGGAAGTGCCCTATGCTCTCTAAGCTGAGTGTTTTCGATGTTTCAGGACACACCGTACACTTCTGCAGAGTGGCTGTTGGCAATTTACATCCCGCCCATCAGCGTAGCAAGGCTCCCGTTTCTCCATGGCCTGTCCTGCATTTCTGGTTTTGACACTTTATTCAGCATGGCCCTTTTGACCGATGGGAAGCGAGACTTCCTTGTAGCGCTGATTTGCCTTTCCAGGTTGCTTGGTTGGCCAAAAAGGGCGTATGCGTTTTTTCCTGAATATATTCAGGAAAAAACGCATACGCCCTTTTTGGCCAAGGGCATCATTGTCGAGGTTTTGCCGCTTTTCCCGTGCTTTAAAGGCGATTCGAATCTACCTCCTGAAATCTGTTTCCTGCAATTCTGCCTTGCTTTCAAATCCTCTCTGTTGTCTTCCGTCAATATATTTGTGGACGAGAGTTATCATTTATAACTCTGCAGGTTTGTGAATTGCAGTGCCCCTGAGCTCCATTTTTCAACTCGCTTTCTTGGGAGCTGGCCGCAAAAGCGCAGGATTGCTTCAGGCCCTATTCTGGTCCCGGGCGGCAGGCTGAGGCTGTGGTTAATTCTTCTTCCTGATGGGAAAATACAGTGACCTGTGCCTGTCCCAACACCTAGAGCTAGTGTCTCATTGGTTCCCCCTCTTCCCGTTCATCCTCAGGACCAATTGCAACCTGTACGGAACAGGAGGTTAAAGGTGCTGATTCTCAAGGAGGGAGATTGCTAGTAAAGCGGCTGGAATGGCGAACCCGAGCACAAGGAGATGAGAAATGAGGTGCGTTTTAGAAACCTTTCCCGATCACACGATGTACCATCTTCTGGGATTCTCATGCATGTTTTCGATGTAGGAAGATGCCCTTGAACCTGGAGATTTGGGACCCATGGGATGGGTACCACGCAGTATTACTCTAAAGGGTCTGCATTTGCTCACCCAACCTCACCAAACCTCTCAGCCCCAAGAGTGTCCACCCTTATGCCTCAATCAGCTGTGGGTCTAGATATGGTCAATCCAGGTGGCATCACAGCCCTTGAACGAATTTTGTAAGAATTTCTCTCTCTTTCACTGTCTTTGTTTCACGGGATTTTAAAAGTGATTGATTTTTATAAAGGGGTTTAGCTGCTTTTCACTGCTGTGTTTATGCCGCTTTACACCCACTTGACTCACTTACAGAGGGATATCAGTACATAGGTTTTAAGATTCTTACTAGTCAGATATATTCTTGGGCGGTGAATAGGGGGTTTTGAGTCCAGATCACTGATCAAAGAGTAGGTCTTGTCTATTACATATTGGGTTTATGGAACGGTCTCTGAGCTAATTTGAAACCCTTGTTTTATGCATCACCCCACCTCACCTTACCCGTTAAGCAGCCATAGTGTGTTTTCTAAACGTGTGACTCTGTTCTGTTTTGTAATTCAGTTCAAGGGTAGCGGTTTTTACATTCCCTCTATAAGTGATATCTTATGATAAGTGTCTTTTTCTGTGTGACTTATTTCACTTAGAATCGTCGTACCTAAATCCACTCATCATGCTGCTACTAGCCTTATGACGTTGATTTCATGGCTGAGTGATATTCCATTGTACAAAAGGACCACAACTTCTTTATCCATTTTTCTCTTTCCTGGGATATTTAAGGTGTAACGAAGTGGAGGTTCTTGTCAACAGAGCAGCCCTAAACTTTGGGGTGCCTGTGCCTTGCTGATTTTTAGTTTTCCCAATTTATACGCCCGTGAGTGGAAGTGCCCTATGCTCTCTAAGCTGAGTTTTTTCGATGTTTCAGGACACACCGTACACTTCTGCAGAGTGGCTGTTGGCAATTTACATCCCGCCCATCAGCGTAGCAAGGCTCCCGTTTCTCCATGGCCTGTCCTGCATTTCTGGTTTTGACACTTTATTCAGCATGGCCCTTTTGACCGATGGGAAGCGAGACTTCTTTGTAGCGCTGATTTGCCTTTCCAGGTTGCTTGGTTGGCCAAAAAGGGCGTATGCGTTTTTTCCTGAATATATTCAGGAAAAAACGCATACGCCCTTTTTGGCCAAGGGCATCATTGTCGAGGTTTTGCCGCTTTTCCCGTGCTTTAAAGGCGATTCGAATCTACCTCCTGAAATCTGTTTCCTGCAATTCTGCCTTGCTTTCAAATCCTCTCTGTTGTCTTCCGTCAATATATTTGTGGACGAGAGTTATCATTTATAACTCTGCAGGTTTGTGAATTGCAGTGCCCCTGAGCTCCATTTTTCAACTCGCTTTCTTGGGAGCTGGCCGCAAAAGCGCAGGATTCCTTCAGGCCCTATTCTGGTCCCGGGCGGCAGGCTGAGGCTGTGGTTAATTCTTCTTCCTGATGGGAAAATACAGTGACCTGTGCCTGTCCCAACACCTAGAGCTAGTGTCTCATTGGTTCCCCCTCTTCCCGTTCATCCTCAGGACAAATTGCAACCTGTACGGAACAGGAGGTTAAAGGTGCTGATTCTCAAGGAGGGAGATTGCTAGTAAAGCGGCTGGAATGGCGAACCCGAGCACAAGGAGATGAGAAATGAGGTGCGTTTTAGAAACCTTTCCCGATCACACGATGTACCATCTTCTGGGATTCTCATGCATGTTTTCGATGTAGGAAGATGCCCTTGAACCTGGAGATTTGGGACCCATGGGATGGGTACCACGCAGTATTACTCTAAAGGGTCTGCATTTGCTCACCCAACCTCAGCAAACCTCTCAGCCCCAAGAGTGTCCACCCTTATGCCTCAATCAGCTGTGGGTCTAGATATGGTCAATCCAGGTGGCATCACAGCCCTTGAACGAATTTTGTAAGAATTTCTCTCTCTTTCACTGTCTTTGTTTCACGGGATTTTAAAAGTGATTGATTTTTATAAAGGGGTTTAGCTGCTTTTCACTGCTGTGTTTATGCCGCTTTACACCCACTTGACTCACTTACAGAGGGATATCAGTACATAGGTTTTAAGATTCTTACTAGTCAGATATATTCTTGGGCGGTGAATAGGGGGTTTTGAGTCCAGATCACTGAGCAAGGAGTAGGTCTTGTCTATTACATATTGGGTTTATGGAACGGTCTCTGAGCTAATTTGAAACCCTTGTTTTAGGCATCACCCCACCTCACCTTTCCCGTTAAGCAGCCATAGTGTGTTTTCTAAACGTGTGACTCTGTTCTGTTTTGTAATTCAGTTCAAGGGTAGCGGTTTTTACATTCCCTCTATAAGTGATATCTTATGATAAGTGTCTTTTTCTGTGTGACTTATTTCACTTAGAATCGTCGTACCTAAATCCACTCATCATGCTGCTACTAGCCTTATGACGTTGATTTCATGACTGAGTGATATTCCATTGTACAAAAGGACCACAACTTCTTTATCCATTTTTCTCTTTCCTGGGATATTTAAGGTGTAACGAAGTGGAGGTTCTTGTCAACAGAGCAGCCCTAAACTTTGGGGTGCCTGTGCCTTGCTGATTTTTAGTTTTCCCAATTTATACGCCCGTGAGTGGAAGTGCCCTATGCTCTCTAAGCTGAGTTTTTTCGATGTTTCAGGACACACCGTACACTTCTGCAGAGTGGCTGTTGGCAATTTACATCCCGCCCATCAGCGTAGCAAGGCTCCCGTTTCTCCATGGCCTGTCCTGCATTTCTGGTTTTGACACTTTATTCAGCATGGCCCTTTTGACCGATGGGAAGCGAGACTTCTTTGTAGCGCTGATTTGCCTTTCCAGGTTGCTTGGTTGGCCAAAAAGGGCGTATGCGTTTTTTCCTGAATATATTCAGGAAAAAACGCATACGCCCTTTTTGGCCAAGGGCATCATTGTCGAGGTTTTGCCGCTTTTCCCGTGCTTTAAAGGCGATTCGAATCTACCTCCTGAAATCTGTTTCCTGCAATTCTGCCTTGCTTTCAAATCCTCTCTGTTGTCTTCCGTCAATATATTTGTGGACGAGAGTTATCATTTATAACTCTGCAGGTTTGTGAATTGCAGTGCCCCTGAGCTCCATTTTTCAACTCGCTTTCTTGGGAGCTGGCCGCAAAAGCGCAGGATTGCTTCAGGCCCTATTCTGGTCCCGGGCGGCAGGCTGAGCCTGTGGTTAATTCTTCTTCCTGATGGGAAAATAGAGTGACCTGTGCCTGTCCCCACACCTAGAGCTAGTGTCTCATTGGTTCCCCCTCTTCCCGTTCATCCTCAGGACCAATTGCAACCTGTACGGAACAGGAGGTTAAAGGTGCTGATTCTCAAGGAGGGAGATTGCTAGTAAAGCAGCTGGAATGGCGAACCCGAGCACAAGGAGATGAGAAATGAGGTGCGTTTTAGAAACCTTTCCCGATCACACGATGTACCATCTTCTGGGATTCTCATGCATGTTTTCGATGTAGGAAGATGCCCTTGAACCTGGAGATTTGGGACCCATGGGATGGGTACCACGCAGTATTACTCTAAAGGGTCTGCATTTGCTCACCCAACCTCACCAAACCTCTCAGCCCCAAGAGTGTCCACCCTTATGCCTCAATCAGCTGTGGGTCTAGATATGGTCAATCCAGGTGGCATCACAGCCCTTGAACGAATTTTGTAAGAATTTCTCTCTCTTTCACTGTCTTTGTTTCACGGGATTTTAAAAGTGATTGATTTTTATAAAGGGGTTTAGCTGCTTTTCACTGCTGTGTTTATGCCGCTTTACACCCACTTGACTCACTTACAGAGGGATATCAGTACATAGGTTTTAAGATTCTTACTAGTCAGATATATTCTTGGGCGGTGAATAGGGGGTTTTGAGTCCAGATCACTGAGCAAAGAGTAGGTCTTGTCTATTACATATTGGGTTTATGGAACGGTCTCTGAGCTAATTTGAAACCCTTGTTTTATGCATCACCCCACCTCACCTTACCCGTTAAGCAGCCATAGTGTGTTTTCTAAACGTGTGACTCTGTTCTGTTTTGTAATTCAGTTCAAGGGTAGCGGTTTTTACATTCCCTCTATAAGTGATATCTTATGATAAGTGTCTTTTTCTGTGTGACTTATTTCACTTAGAATCGTCGTACCTAAATCCACTCATCATGCTGCTACTAGCCTTATGACGTTGATTTCATGGCTGAGTGATATTCCATTGTACAAAAGGACCACAACTTCTTTATCCATTTTTCTCTTTCCTGGGATATTTAAGGTGTAACGAAGTGGAGGTTCTTGTCAACAGAGCAGCCCTAAACTTTGGGGTGCCTGTGTCTTGCTGATTTTTAGTTTTCCCAATTTATACGCCCGTGAGTGGAAGTGCCCTATGCTCTCTAAGCTGAGTTTTTTCGATGTTTCAGGACACACCGTACACTTCTGCAGAGTGGCTGTTGGCAATTTACATCCCGCCCATCACCGTAGCAAGGCTCCCGTTTCTCCATGGCCTGTCCTGCATTTCTGGTTTTGACACTTTATTCAGCATGGCCCTTTTGACCGATGGGAAGCGAGACTTCCTTGTAGCGCTGATTTGCCTTTCCAGGTTGCTTGGTTGGCCAAAAAGGGCGTATGCGTTTTTTCCTGAATATATTCAGGAAAAAACGCATACGCCCTTTTTGGCCAAGGGCATCATTGTCGAGGTTTTGCCGCTTTTCCCGTGCTTTAAAGGCGATTCGAATCTACCTCCTGAAATCTGTTTCCTGCAATTCTGCCTTGCTTTCAAATCCTCTTCGTTGTCTTCCGTCAATATATTTGTGGACGAGAGTTATCATTTATAACTCTGCAGGTTTGTGAATTGCAGTGCCCCTGAGCTCCATTTTTCAACTCGCTTTCTTGGGAGCTGGCCGCAAAAGCGCAGGATTCCTTCAGGCCCTATTCTGGTCCCGGGCGGCAGGCTGAGGCTGTGGTTAATTCTTCTTCCTGATGGGAAAATACAGTGACCTGTGCCTGTCCCAACACCTAGAGCTAGTGTCTCATTGGTTCCCCCTCTTCCCGTTCATCCTCAGGACAAATTGCAACCTGTACGGAACAGGAGGTTAAAGGTGCTGATTCTCAAGGAGGGAGATTGCTAGTAAAGCGGCTGGAATGGCGAACCCGAGCACAAGGAGATGAGAAATGAGGTGCGTTTTAGAAACCTTTCCCGATCACACGATGTACCATCTTCTGGGATTCTCATGCATGTTTTCGATGTAGGAAGATGCCCTTGAACCTGGAGATTTGGGACCCATGGGATGGGTACCACGCAGTATTACTCTAAAGGGTCTGCATTTGCTCACCCAACCTCACCAAACCTCTCAGCCCCAAGAGTGTCCACCCTTATGCCTCAATCAGCTGTGGGTCTAGATATGGTCAATCCAGGTGGCATCACAGCCCTTGAACGAATTTTGTAAGAATTTCTCTCTCTTTCACTGTCTTTGTTTCACGGGATTTTAAAAGTGATTGATTTTTATAAAGGGGTTTAGCTGCTTTTCACTGCTGTGTTTATGCCGCTTTACACCCACTTGACTCACTTACAGAGGGATATCAGTACATAGGTTTTAAGATTCTTACTAGTCAGATATATTCTTGGGCGGTGAATAGGGGGTTTTGAGTCCAGATCACTGAGCAAAGAGTAGGTCTTGTCTATTACATATTGGGTTTATGGAACGGTCTCTGAGCTAATTTGAAACCCTTGTTTTAGGCATCACCCCACCTCACCTTACCCGTTAAGCAGCCATAGTGTGTTTTCTAAACGTGTGACTCTGTTCTGTTTTGTAATTCAGTTCAAGGGTAGCGGTTTTTACATTCCCTCTATAAGTGATATCTTATGATAAGTGTCTTTTTCTGTGTGACTTATTTCACTTAGAATCGTCGTACCTAAATCCACTCATCATGCTGCTACTAGCCTTATGACGTTGATTTCATGGCTGAGTGATATTCCATTGTACAAAAGGACCACAACTTCTTTATCCATTTTTCCCTTTCCTGGGATATTTAAGGTGTAACGAAGTGGAGGTTCTTGTCAACAGAGCAGCCCTAAACTTTGGGGTGCCTGTGTCTTGCTGATTTTTAGTTTTCCCAATTTATACGCCCGTGAGTGGAAGTGCCCTATGCTCTCTAAGCTGAGTTTTTTCGATGTTTCAGGACACACCGTACACTTCTGCAGAGTGGCTGTTGGCAATTTACATCCCGCCCATCACCGTAGCAAGGCTCCCGTTTCTCCATGGCCTGTCCTGCATTTCTGGTTTTGGCACTTTATTCAGCATGGCCCTTTTGACCGATGGGAAGCGAGACTTCCTTGTAGCGCTGATTTGCCTTTCCAGGTTGCTTGGTTGGCCAAAAAGGGCGTATGCGTTTTTTCCTGAATATATTCAGGAAAAAACGCATACGCCCTTTTTGGCCAAGGGCATCATTGTCGAGGTTTTGCCGCTTTTCCCGTGCTTTAAAGGCGATTCGAATCTACCTCCTGAAATCTGTTTCCTGCAATTCTGCCTTGCTTTCAAATCCTCTCCGTTGTCTTCCGTCAATATATTTGTGGACGAGAGTTATCATTTATAACTCTGCAGGTTTGTGAATTGCAGTGCCCCTGAGCTCCATTTTTCAACTCGCTTTCTTGGGAGCTGGCCGCAAAAGCGCAGGATTGCTTCAGGCCCTATTCTGGTCCCGGGCGGCAGGCTGAGGCTGTGGTTAATTCTTCTTCCTGATGGGAAAATACAGTGACCTGTGCCTGTCCCAACACCTAGAGCTAGTGTCTCATTGGTTCCCCCTCTTCCCGTTCATCCTCAGGACCAATTGCAACCTGTACGGAACAGGAGGTTAAAGGTGCTGATTCTCAAGGAGGGAGATTGCTAGTAAAGCGGCTGGAATGGCGAACCCGAGCACAAGGAGATGAGAAATGAGGTGCGTTTTAGAAACCTTTCCCGATCACACGATGTACCATCTTCTGGGATTCTCATGCATGTTTTCGATGTAGGAAGATGCCCTTGAACCTGGAGATTTGGGACCCATGGGATGGGTACCACGCAGTATTACTCTAAAGGGTCTGCATTTGCTCACCCAACCTCACCAAACCTCTCAGCCCCAAGAGTGTCCACCCTTATGCCTCAATCAGCTGTGGGTCTAGATATGGTCAATCCAGGTGGCATCACAGCCCTTGAACGAATTTTGTAAGAATTTCTCTCTCTTTCACTGTCTTTGTTTCACGGGATTTTAAAAGTGATTGATTTTTATAAAGGGGTTTAGCTGCTTTTCACTGCTGTGTTTATGCCGCTTTACACCCACTTGACTCACTTACAGAGGGATATCAGTACATAGGTTTTAAGATTCTTACTAGTCAGATATATTCTTGGGCGGTGAATAGGGGGTTTTGAGTCCAGATCACTGAGCAAAGAGTAGGTCTTGTCTATTACATATTGGGTTTATGGAACGGTCTCTGAGCTAATTTGAAACCCTTGTTTTATGCATCACCCCACCTCACCTTACCCGTTAAGCAGCCATAGTGTGTTTTCTAAACGTGTGACTCTGTTCTGTTTTGTAATTCAGTTCAAGGGTAGCGGTTTTTACATTCCCTCTATAAGTGATATCTTATGATAAGTGTCTTTTTCTGTGTGACTTATTTCACTTAGAATCGTCGTACCTAAATCCACTCATCATGCTGCTACTAGCCTTATGACGTTGATTTCATGGCTGAGTGATATTCCATTGTACAAAAGGACCACAACTTCTTTATCCATTTTTCTCTTTCCTGGGATATTTAAGGTGTAACGAAGTGGAGGTTCTTGTCAACAGAGCAGCCCTAAACTTTGGGGTGCCTGTGCCTTGCTGATTTTTAGTTTTCCCAATTTATACGCCCGTGAGTGGAAGTGCCCTATGCTCTCTAAGCTGAGTGTTTTCGATGTTTCAGGACACACCGTACACTTCTGCAGAGTGGCTGTTGGCAATTTACATCCCGCCCATCAGCGTAGCAAGGCTCCCGTTTCTCCATGGCCTGTCCTGCATTTCTGGTTTTGACACTTTATTCAGCATGGCCCTTTTGACCGATGGGAAGCGAGACTTCTTTGTAGCGCTGATTTGCCTTTCCAGGTTGCTTGGTTGGCCAAAAAGGGCGTATGCGTTTTTTCCTGAATATATTCAGGAAAAAACGCATACGCCCTTTTTGGCCAAGGGCATCATTGTCGAGGTTTTGCCGCTTTTCCCGTGCTTTAAAGGCGATTCGAATCTACCTCCTGAAATCTGTTTCCTGCAATTCTGCCTTGCTTTCAAATCCTCTCTGTTGTCTTCCGTCAATATATTTGTGGACGAGAGTTATCATTTATAACTCTGCAGGTTTGTGAATTGCAGTGCCCCTGAGCTCCATTTTTCAACTCGCTTTCTTGGGAGCTGGCCCCAAAAGCGCAGGATTCCTTCAGGCCCTATTCTGGTCCCGGGCGGCAGGCTGAGGCTGTGGTTAATTCTTCTTCCTGATGGGAAAATAGAGTGACCTGTGCCTGTCCCAACACCTAGAGCTAGTGTCTCATTGGTTCCCCCTCTTCCCGTTCATCCTCAGGACCAATTGCAACCTGTACGGAACAGGAGGTTAAAGGTGCTGATTCTCAAGGAGGGAGATTGCTAGTAAAGCGGCTGGAATGGCGAACCCGAGCACAAGGAGATGAGAAATGAGGTGCGTTTTAGAAACCTTTCCCGATCACACGATGTACCATCTTCTGGGATTCTCATGCATGTTTTCGATGTAGGAAGATGCCCTTGAACCTGGAGATTTGGGACCCATGGGATGGGTACCACGCAGTTTTACTCTAAAGGGTCTGCATTTGCTCACCCAACCTCACCAAACCTCTCAGCCCCAAGAGTGTCCACCCTTATGCCTCAATCAGCTGTGGGTCTAGATATGGTCAATCCAGGTGGCATCACAGCCCTTGAACGAATTTTGTAAGAATTTCTCTCTCTTTCACTGTCTTTGTTTCACGGGATTTTAAAAGTGATTGATTTTTATAAAGGGGTTTAGCTGCTTTTCACTGCTGTGTTTATGCCGCTTTACACCCACTTGACTCACTTACAGAGGGATATCAGTACATAGGTTTTAAGATTCTTACTAGTCAGATATATTCTTGGGCGGTGAATAGGGGGTTTTGAGTCCAGATCACTGAGCAAAGAGTAGGTCTTGTCTATTACATATTGGGTTTATGGAACGGTCTCTGAGCTAATTTGAAACCCTTGTTTTATGCATCACCCCACCTCACCTTACCCGTTAAGCAGCCATAGTGTGTTTTCTAAACGTGTGACTCTGTTCTGTTTTGTAATTCAGTTCAAGGGTAGCGGTTTTTACATTCCCTCTATAAGTGATATCTTATGATAAGTGTCTTTTTCTGTGTGACTTATTTCACTTAGAATCGTCGTACCTAAATCCACTCATCATGCTGCTACTAGCCTTATGACGTTGATTTCATGGCTGAGTGATATTCCATTGTACAAAAGGACCACAACTTCTTTATCCATTTTTCTCTTTCCTGGGATATTTAAGGTGTAACGAAGTGGAGGTTCTTGTCAACAGAGCAGCCCTAAACTTTGGGGTGCCTGTGTCTTGCTGATTTTTAGTTTTCCCAATTTATACGCCCGTGAGTGGAAGTGCCCTATGCTCTCTAAGCTGAGTTTTTTCGATGTTTCAGGACACACCGTACACTTCTGCAGAGTGGCTGTTGGCAATTTACATCCCGCCCATCAGCGTAGCAAGGCTCCCGTTTCTCCATGGCCTGTCCTGCATTTCTGGTTTTGACACTTTATTCAGCATGGCCCTTTTGACCGATGCGAAGCGAGACTTCCTTGTAGCGCTGATTTGCCTTTCCAGGTTGCTTGGTTGGCCAAAAAGGGCGTATGCGTTTTTTCCTGAATATATTCAGGAAAAAACGCATACGCCCTTTTTGGCCAAGGGCATCATTGTCGAGGTTTTGCCGCTTTTCCCGTGCTTTAAAGGCGATTCGAATCTACCTCCTGAAATCTGTTTCCTGCAATTCTGCCTTGCTTTCAAATCCTCTTCGTTGTCTTCCGTCAATATATTTGTGGACGAGAGTTATCATTTATAACTCTGCAGGTTTGTGAATTGCAGTGCCCCTGAGCTCCATTTTTCAACTCGCTTTCTTGGGAGCTGGCCGCAAAAGCGCAGGATTCCTTCAGGCCCTATTCTGGTCCCGGGCGGCAGGCTGAGGCTGTGGTTAATTCTTCTTCCTGATGGGAAAATACAGTGACCTGTGCCTGTCCCAACACCTAGAGCTAGTGTCTCATTGGTTCCCCCTCTTCCCGTTCATCCTCAGGACCAATTGCAACCTGTACGGAACAGGAGGTTAAAGGTGCTGATTCTCAAGGAGGGAGATTGCTAGTAAAGCGGCTGGAATGGCGAACCCGAGCACAAGGAGATGAGAAATGAGGTGCGTTTTAGAAACCTTTCCCGATCACACGATGTACCATCTTCTGGGATTCTCATGCATGTTTTCGATGTAGGAAGATGCCCTTGAACCTGGAGATTTGGGACCCATGGGATGGGTACCACGCAGTATTACTCTAAAGGGTCTGCATTTGCTCACCCAACCTCACCAAACCTCTCAGCCCCAAGAGTGTCCACCCTTATGCCTCAATCAGCTGTGGGTCTAGATATGGTCAATCCAGGTGGCATCACAGCCCTTGAACGAATTTTGTAAGAATTTCTCTCTCTTTCACTGTCTTTGTTTCACGGGATTTTAAAAGTGATTGATTTTTATAAAGGGGTTTAGCTGCTTTTCACTGCTGTGTTTATGCCGCTTTACACCCACTTGACTCACTTACAGAGGGATATCAGTACATAGGTTTTAAGATTCTTACTAGTCAGATATATTCTTGGGCGGTGAATAGGGGGTTTTGAGTCCAGATCACTGAGCAAAGAGTAGGTCTTGTCTATTACATATTGGGTTTATGGAACGGTCTCTGAGCTAATTTGAAACCCTTGTTTTATGCATCACCCCACCTCACCTTACCCGTTAAGCAGCCATAGTGTGTTTTCTAAACGTGTGACTCTGTTCTGTTTTGTAATTCAGTTCAAGGGTAGCGGTTTTTACATTCCCTCTATAAGTGATATCTTATGATAAGTGTCTTTTTCTGTGTGACTTATTTCACTTAGAATCGTCGTACCTAAATCCACTCATCATGCTGCTACTAGCCTTATGACGTTGATTTCATGGCTGAGTGATATTCCATTGTACAAAAGGACCACAACTTCTTTATCCATTTTTCTCTTTCCTGGGATATTTAAGGTGTAACGAAGTGGAGGTTCTTGTCAACAGAGCAGCCCTAAACTTTGGGGTGCCTGTGTCTTGCTGATTTTTAGTTTTCCCAATTTATACGCCCGTGAGTGGAAGTGCCCTATGCTCTCTAAGCTGAGTTTTTTCGATGTTTCAGGACACACCGTACACTTCTGCAGAGTGGCTGTTGGCAATTTACATCCCGCCCATCACCGTAGCAAGGCTCCCGTTTCTCCATGGCCTGTCCTGCATTTCTGGTTTTGACACTTTATTCAGCATGGCCCTTTTGACCGATGGGAAGCGAGACTTCCTTGTAGCGCTGATTTGCCTTTCCAGGTTGCTTGGTTGGCCAAAAAGGGCGTATGCGTTTTTTCCTGAATATATTCAGGAAAAAACGCATACGCCCTTTTTGGCCAAGGGCATCATTGTCGAGGTTTTGCCGCTTTTCCCGTGCTTTAAAGGCGATTCGAATCTACCTCCTGAAATCTGTTTCCTGCAATTCTGCCTTGCTTTCAAATCCTCTTCGTTGTCTTCCGTCAATATATTTGTGGACGAGAGTTATCATTTATAACTCTGCAGGTTTGTGAATTGCAGTGCCCCTGAGCTCCATTTTTCAACTCGCTTTCTTGGGAGCTGGCCGCAAAAGCGCAGGATTCCTTCAGGCCCTATTCTGGTCCCGGGCGGCAGGCTGAGGCTGTGGTTAATTCTTCTTCCTGATGGGAAAATACAGTGACCTGTGCCTGTCCCAACACCTAGAGCTAGTGTCTCATTGGTTCCCCCTCTTCCCGTTCATCCTCAGGACAAATTGCAACCTGTACGGAACAGGAGGTTAAAGGTGCTGATTCTCAAGGAGGGAGATTGCTAGTAAAGCGGCTGGAATGGCGAACCCGAGCACAAGGAGATGAGAAATGAGGTGCGTTTTAGAAACCTTTCCCGATCACACGATGTACCATCTTCTGGGATTCTCATGCATGTTTTCGATGTAGGAAGATGCCCTTGAACCTGGAGATTTGGGACCCATGGGATGGGTACCACGCAGTATTACTCTAAAGGGTCTGCATTTGCTCACCCAACCTCACCAAACCTCTCAGCCCCAAGAGTGTCCACCCTTATGCCTCAATCAGCTGTGGGTCTAGATATGGTCAATCCAGGTGGCATCACAGCCCTTGAACGAATTTTGTAAGAATTTCTCTCTCTTTCACTGTCTTTGTTTCACGGGATTTTAAAAGTGATTGATTTTTATAAAGGGGTTTAGCTGCTTTTCACTGCTGTGTTTATGCCGCTTTACACCCACTTGACTCACTTACAGAGGGATATCAGTACATAGGTTTTAAGATTCTTACTAGTCAGATATATTCTTGGGCGGTGAATAGGGGGTTTTGAGTCCAGATCACTGAGCAAAGAGTAGGTCTTGTCTATTACATATTGGGTTTATGGAACGGTCTCTGAGCTAATTTGAAACCCTTGTTTTAGGCATCACCCCACCTCACCTTACCCGTTAAGCAGCCATAGTGTGTTTTCTAAACGTGTGACTCTGTTCTGTTTTGTAATTCAGTTCAAGGGTAGCGGTTTTTACATTCCCTCTATAAGTGATATCTTATGATAAGTGTCTTTTTCTGTGTGACTTATTTCACTTAGAATCGTCGTACCTAAATCCACTCATCATGCTGCTACTAGCCTTATGACGTTGATTTCATGGCTGAGTGATATTCCATTGTACAAAAGGACCACAACTTCTTTATCCATTTTTCCCTTTCCTGGGATATTTAAGGTGTAACGAAGTGGAGGTTCTTGTCAACAGAGCAGCCCTAAACTTTGGGGTGCCTGTGCCTTGCTGATTTTTAGTTTTCCCAATTTATACGCCCGTGAGTGGAAGTGCCCTATGCTCTCTAAGCTGAGTTTTTTCGATGTTTCAGGACACACCGTACACTTCTGCAGAGTGGCTGTTGGCAATTTACATCCCGCCCATCAGCGTAGCAAGGCTCCCGTTTCTCCATGGCCTGTCCTGCATTTCTGGTTTTGGCACTTTATTCAGCATGGCCCTTTTGACCGATGGGAAGCGAGACTTCCTTGTAGCGCTGATTTGCCTTTCCAGGTTGCTTGGTTGGCCAAAAAGGGCGTATGCGTTTTTTCCTGAATATATTCAGGAAAAAACGCATACGCCCTTTTTGGCCAAGGGCATCATTGTCGAGGTTTTGCCGCTTTTCCCGTGCTTTAAAGGCGATTCGAATCTACCTCCTGAAATCTGTTTCCTGCAATTCTGCCTTGCTTTCAAATCCTCTCTGTTGTCTTCCGTCAATATATTTGTGGACGAGAGTTATCATTTATAACTCTGCAGGTTTGTGAATTGCAGTGCCCCTGAGCTCCATTTTTCAACTCGCTTTCTTGGGAGCTGGCCGCAAAAGCGCAGGATTGCTTCAGGCCCTATTCTGGTCCCGGGCGGCAGGCTGAGGCTGTGGTTAATTCTTCTTCCTGATGGGAAAATACAGTGACCTGTGCCTGTCCCAACACCTAGAGCTAGTGTCTCATTGGTTCCCCCTCTTCCCGTTCATCCTCAGGACCAATTGCAACCTGTACGGAACAGGAGGTTAAAGGTGCTGATTCTCAAGGAGGGAGATTGCTAGTAAAGCGGCTGGAATGGCGAACCCGAGCACAAGGAGATGAGAAATGAGGTGCGTTTTAGAAACCTTTCCCGATCACACGATGTACCATCTTCTGGGATTCTCATGCATGTTTTCGATGTAGGAAGATGCCCTTGAACCTGGAGATTTGGGACCCATGGGATGGGTACCACGCAGTATTACTCTAAAGGGTCTGCATTTGCTCACCCAACCTCACCAAACCTCTCAGCCCCAAGAGTGTCCACCCTTATGCCTCAATCAGCTGTGGGTCTAGATATGGTCAATCCAGGTGGCATCACAGCCCTTGAACGAATTTTGTAAGAATTTCTCTCTCTTTCACTGTCTTTGTTTCACGGGATTTTAAAAGTGATTGATTTTTATAAAGGGGTTTAGCTGCTTTTCACTGCTGTGTTTATGCCGCTTTACACCCACTTGACTCACTTACAGAGGGATATCAGTACATAGGTTTTAAGATTCTTACTAGTCAGATATATTCTTGGGCGGTGAATAGGGGGTTTTGAGTCCAGATCACTGAGCAAAGAGTAGGTCTTGTCTATTACATATTGGGTTTATGGAACGGTCTCTGAGCTAATTTGAAACACTTGTTTTATGCATCACCCCACCTCACCTTACCCGTTAAGCAGCCATAGTGTGTTTTCTAAACGTGTGACTCTGTTCTGTTTTGTAATTCAGTTCAAGGGTAGCGGTTTTTACATTCCCTCTATAAGTGATATCTTATGATAAGTGTCTTTTTCTGTGTGACTTATTTCACTTAGAATCGTCGTACCTAAATCCACTCATCATGCTGCTACTAGCCTTATGACGTTGATTTCATGGCTGAGTGATATTCCATTGTACAAAAGGACCACAACTTCTTTATCCATTTTTCTCTTTCCTGGGATATTTAAGGTGTAACGAAGTGGAGGTTCTTGTCAACAGAGCAGCCCTAAACTTTGGGGTGCCTGTGTCTTGCTGATTTTTAGTTTTCCCAATTTATACGCCCGTGAGTGGAAGTGCCCTATGCTCTCTAAGCTGAGTTTTTTCGATGTTTCAGGACACACCGTACACTTCTGCAGAGTGGCTGTTGGCAATTTACATCCCGCCCATCACCGTAGCAAGGCTCCCGTTTCTCCATGGCCTGTCCTGCATTTCTGGTTTTGACACTTTATTCAGCATGGCCCTTTTGACCGATGGGAAGCGAGACTTCCTTGTAGCGCTGATTTGCCTTTCCAGGTTGCTTGGTTGGCCAAAAAGGGCGTATGCGTTTTTTCCTGAATATATTCAGGAAAAAACGCATACGCCCTTTTTGGCCAAGGGCATCATTGTCGAGGTTTTGCCGCTTTTCCCGTGCTTTAAAGGCGATTCGAATCTACCTCCTGAAATCTGTTTCCTGCAATTCTGCCTTGCTTTCAAATCCTCTCTGTTGTCTTCCGTCAATATATTTGTGGACGAGAGTTATCATTTATAACTCTGCAGGTTTGTGAATTGCAGTGCCCCTGAGCTCCATTTTTCAACTCGCTTTCTTGGGAGCTGGCCGCAAAAGCGCAGGATTGCTTCAGGCCCTATTCTGGTCCCGGGCGGCAGGCTGAGGCTGTGGTTAATTCTTCTTCCTGATGGGAAAATACAGTGACCTGTGCCTGTCCCAACACCTAGAGCTAGTGTCTCATTGGTTCCCCCTCTTCCCGTTCATCCTCAGGACCAATTGCAACCTGTACGGAACAGGAGGTTAAAGGTGCTGATTCTCAAGGAGGGAGATTGCTAGTAAAGCGGCTGGAATGGCGAACCCGAGCACAAGGAGATGAGAAATGAGGTGCGTTTTAGAAACCTTTCCCGATCACACGATGTACCATCTTCTGGGATTCTCATGCATGTTTTCGATGTAGGAAGATGCCCTTGAACCTGGAGATTTGGGACCCATGGGATGGGTACCACGCAGTATTACTCTAAAGGGTCTGCATTTGCTCACCCAACCTCACCAAACCTCTCAGCCCCAAGAGTGTCCACCCTTATGCCTCAATCAGCTGTGGGTCTAGATATGGTCAATCCAGGTGGCATCACAGCCCTTGAACGAATTTTGTAAGAATTTCTCTCTCTTTCACTGTCTTTGTTTCACGGGATTTTAAAAGTGATTGATTTTTATAAAGGGGTTTAGCTGCTTTTCACTGCTGTGTTTATGCCGCTTTACACCCACTTGACTCACTTACAGAGGGATATCAGTACATAGGTTTTAAGATTCTTACTAGTCAGATATATTCTTGGGCGGTGAATAGGGGGTTTTGAGTCCAGATCACTGAGCAAAGAGTAGGTCTTGTCTATTACATATTGGGTTTATGGAACGGTCTCTGAGCTAATTTGAAACCCTTGTTTTATGCATCACCCCTCCTCACCTTACCCGTTAAGCAGCCATAGTGTGTTTTCTAAACGTGTGACTCTGTTCTGTTTTGTAATTCAGTTCAAGGGTAGCGGTTTTTACATTCCCTCTATAAGTGATATCTTATGATAAGTGTCTTTTTCTGTGTGACTTATTTCACTTAGAATCGTCGTACCTAAATCCACTCATCATGCTGCTACTAGCCTTATGACGTTGATTTCATGACTGAGTGATATTCCATTGTACAAAAGGACCACAACTTCTTTATCCATTTTTCTCTTTCCTGGGATATTTAAGGTGTAACGAAGTGGAGGTTCTTGTCAACAGAGCAGCCCTAAACTTTGGGGTGCCTGTGCCTTGCTGATTTTTAGTTTTCCCAATTTATTCGCCCGTGAGTGGAAGTGCCCTATGCTCTCTAAGCTGAGTTTTTTCGATGTTTCAGGACACACCGTACACTTCTGCAGAGTGGCTGTTGGCAATTTACATCCCGCCCATCAGCGTAGCAAGGCTCCCGTTTCTCCATGGCCTGTCCTGCATTTCTGGTTTTGACACTTGATTCAGCATGGCCCTTTTGACCGATGGGAAGCGAGACTTCTTTGTAGCGCTGATTTGCCTTTCCAGGTTGCTTGGTTGGCCAAAAAGGGCGTATGCGTTTTTTCCTGAATATATTCAGGAAAAAACGCATACGCCCTTTTTGGCCAAGGGCATCATTGTCGAGGTTTTGCCGCTTTTCCCGTGCTTTAAAGGCGATTCGAATCTACCTCCTGAAATCTGTTTCCTGCAATTCTGCCTTGCTTTCAAATCCTCTCTGTTGTCTTCCGTCAATATATTTGTGGACGAGAGTTATCATTTATAACTCTGCAGGTTTGTGAATTGCAGTGCCCCTGAGCTCCATTTTTCAACTCGCTTTCTTGGGAGCTGGCCGCAAAAGCGCAGGATTCCTTCAGGCCCTATTCTGGTCCCGGGCGGCAGGCTGAGGCTGTGGTTAATTCTTCTTCCTGATGGGAAAATACAGTGACCTGTGCCTGTCCCAACACCTAGAGCTAGTGTCTCATTGGTTCCCCCTCTTCCCGTTCATCCTCAGGACCAATTGCAACCTGTACGGAACAGGAGGTTAAAGGTGCTGATTCTCAAGGAGGGAGATTGCTAGTAAAGCGGCTGGAATGGCGAACCCGAGCACAAGGAGATGAGAAATGAGGTGCGTTTTAGAAACCTTTCCCGATCACACGATGTACCATCTTCTGGGATTCTCATGCATGTTTTCGATGTAGGAAGATGCCCTTGAACCTGGAGATTTGGGACCCATGGGATGGGTACCACGCAGTATTACTCTAAAGGGTCTGCATTTGCTCACCCAACCTCACCAAACCTCTCAGCCCCAAGAGTGTCCACCCTTATGCCTCAATCAGCTGTGGGTCTAGATATGGTCAATCCAGGTGGCATCACAGCCCTTGAACGAATTTTGTAAGAATTTCTCTCTCTTTCACTGTCTTTGTTTCACGGGATTTTAAAAGTGATTGATTTTTATAAAGGGGTTTAGCTGCTTTTCACTGCTGTGTTTATGCCGCTTTACACCCACTTGACTCACTTACAGAGGGATATCAGTACATAGGTTTTAAGATTCTTACTAGTCAGATATATTCTTGGGCGGTGAATAGGGGGTTTTGAGTCCAGATCACTGAGCAAGGAGTAGGTCTTGTCTATTACATATTGGGTTTATGGAACGGTCTCTGAGCTAATTTGAAACCCTTGTTTTAGGCATCACCCCACCTCACCTTTCCCGTTAAGCAGCCATAGTGTGTTTTCTAAACGTGTGACTCTGTTCTGTTTTGTAATTCAGTTCAAGGGTAGCGGTTTTTACATTCCCTCTATAAGTGATATCTTATGATAAGTGTCTTTTTCTGTGTGACTTATTTCACTTAGAATCGTCGTACCTAAATCCACTCATCATGCTGCTACTAGCCTTATGACGTTGATTTCATGGCTGAGTGATATTCCATTGTACAAAAGGACCACAACTTCTTTATCCATTTTTCTCTTTCCTGGGATATTTAAGGTGTAACGAAGTGGAGGTTCTTGTCAACAGAGCAGCCCTAAACTTTGGGGTGCCTGTGCCTTGCTGATTTTTAGTTTTCCCAATTTATACGCCCGTGAGTGGAAGTGCCCTATGCTCTCTAAGCTGAGTGTTTTCGATGTTTCAGGACACACCGTACACTTCTGCAGAGTGGCTGTTGGCAATTTACATCCCGCCCATCAGCGTAGCAAGGCTCCCGTTTCTCCATGGCCTGTCCTGCATTTCTGGTTTTGACACTTTATTCAGCATGGCCCTTTTGACCGATGGGAAGCGAGACTTCTTTGTAGCGCTGATTTGCCTTTCCAGGTTGCTTGGTTGGCCAAAAAGGGCGTATGCGTTTTTTCCTGAATATATTCAGGAAAAAACGCATACGCCCTTTTTGGCCAAGGGCATCATTGTCGAGGTTTTGCCGCTTTTCCCGTGCTTTAAAGGCGATTCGAATCTACCTCCTGAAATCTGTTTCCTGCAATTCTGCCTTGCTTTCAAATCCTCTCTGTTGTCTTCCGTCAATATATTTGTGGACGAGAGTTATCATTTATAACTCTGCAGGTTTGTGAATTGCAGTGCCCCTGAGCTCCATTTTTCAACTCGCTTTCTTGGGAGCTGGCCGCAAAAGCGCAGGATTCCTTCAGGCCCTATTCTGGTCCCGGGCGGCAGGCTGAGGCTGTGGTTAATTCTTCTTCCTGATGGGAAAATACAGTGACCTGTGCCTGTCCCAACACCTAGAGCTAGTGTCTCATTGGTTCCCCCTCTTCCCGTTCATCCTCAGGAACAATTGCAACCTGTACGGAACAGGAGGTTAAAGGTGCTGATTCTCAAGGAGGGAGATTGCTAGTAAAGCGGCTGGAATGGCGAACCCGAGCACAAGGAGATGAGAAATGAGGTGCGTTTTAGAAACCTTTCCCGATCACACGATGTACCATCTTCTGGGATTCTCATGCATGTTTTCGATGTAGGAAGATGCCCTTGAACCTGGAGATTTGGGACCCATGGGATGGGTACCACGCAGTATTACTCTAAAGGGTCTGCATTTGCTCACCCAACCTCACCAAACCTCTCAGCCCCAAGAGTGTCCACCCTTATGCCTCAATCAGCTGTGGGTCTAGATATGGTCAATCCAGGTGGCATCACAGCCCTTGAACGAATTTTGTAAGAATTTCTCTCTCTTTCACTGTCTTTGTTTCACGGGATTTTAAAAGTGATTGATTTTTATAAAGGGGTTTAGCTGCTTTTCACTGCTGTGTTTATGCCGCTTTACACCCACTTGACTCACTTACAGAGGGATATCAGTACATAGGTTTTAAGATTCTTACTAGTCAGATATATTCTTGGGCGGTGAATAGGGGGTTTTGAGTCCAGATCACTGAGCAAAGAGTAGGTCTTGTCTATTACATATTGGGTTTATGGAACGGTCTCTGAGCTAATTTGAAACCCTTGTTTTATGCATCACCCCACCTCACCTTACCCGTTAAGCAGCCATAGTGTGTTTTCTAAACGTGTGACTCTGTTCTGTTTTGTAATTCAGTTCAAGGGTAGCGGTTTTTACATTCCCTCTATAAGTGATATCTTATGATAAGTGTCTTTTTCTGTGTGACTTATTTCACTTAGAATCGTCGTACCTAAATCCACTCATCATGCTGCTACTAGCCTTATGACGTTGATTTCATGGCTGAGTGATATTCCATTGTACAAAAGGACCACAACTTCTTTATCCATTTTTCTCTTTCCTGGGATATTTAAGGTGTAACGAAGTGGAGGTTCTTGTCAACAGAGCAGCCCTAAACTTTGGGGTGCCTGTGTCTTGCTGATTTTTAGTTTTCCCAATTTATACGCCCGTGAGTGGAAGTGCCCTATGCTCTCTAAGCTGAGTTTTTTCGATGTTTCAGGACACACCGTACACTTCTGCAGAGTGGCTGTTGGCAATTTACATCCCGCCCATCAGCGTAGCAAGGCTCCCGTTTCTCCATGGCCTGTCCTGCATTTCTGGTTTTGACACTTTATTCAGCATGGCCCTTTTGACCGATGGGAAGCGAGACTTCCTTGTAGCGCTGATTTGCCTTTCCAGGTTGCTTGGTTGGCCAAAAAGGGCGTATGCGTTTTTTCCTGAATATATTCAGGAAAAAACGCATACGCCCTTTTTGGCCAAGGGCATCATTGTCGAGGTTTTGCCGCTTTTCCCGTGCTTTAAAGGCGATTCGAATCTACCTCCTGAAATCTGTTTCCTGCAATTCTGCCTTGCTTTCAAATCCTCTTCGTTGTCTTCCGTCAATATATTTGTGGACGAGAGTTATCATTTATAACTCTGCAGGTTTGTGAATTGCAGTGCCCCTGAGCTCCATTTTTCAACTCGCTTTCTTGGGAGCTGGCCGCAAAAGCGCAGGATTGCTTCAGGCCCTATTCTGGTCCCGGGCGGCAGGCTGAGGCTGTGGTTAATTCTTCTTCCTGATGGGAAAATAGAGTGACCTGTGCCTGTCCCAACACCTAGAGCTAGTGTCTCATTGGTTCCCCCTCTTCCCGTTCATCCTCAGGACAAATTGCAACCTGTACGGAACAGGAGGTTAAAGGTGCTGATTCTCAAGGAGGGAGATTGCTAGTAAAGTGGCTGGAATGGCGAACCCGAGCACAAGGAGATGAGAAATGAGGTGCGTTTTAGAAACCTTTCCCGATCACACGATGTACCATCTTCTGGGATTCTCATGCATGTTTTCGATGTAGGAAGATGCCCTTGAACCTGGAGATTTGGGACCCATGGGATGGGTACCACGCAGTATTACTCTAAAGGGTCTGCATTTGCTCACCCAACCTCACCAAACCTCTCAGCCCCAAGAGTGTCCACCCTTATGCCTCAATCAGCTGTGGGTCTAGATATGGTCAATCCAGGTGGCATCACAGCCCTTGAACGAATTTTGTAAGAATTTCTCTCTCTTTCACTGTCTTTGTTTCACGGGATTTTAAAAGTGATTGATTTTTATAAAGGGGTTTAGCTGCTTTTCACTGCTGTGTTTATGCTGCTTTACACCCACTTGACTCACTTACAGAGGGATATCAGTACATAGGTTTTAAGATTCTTACTAGTCAGATATATTCTTGGGCGGTGAATAGGGGGTTTTGAGTCCAGATCACTGAGCAAAGAGTAGGTCTTGTCTATTACATATTGGGTTTATGGAACGGTCTCTGAGCTAATTTGAAACCCTTGTTTTATGCATCACCCCACCTCACCTTACCCGTTAAGCAGCCATAGTGTGTTTTCTAAACGTGAGACTCTGACCTGTTATGTAATTCAGTTCAAGGGTAGCGGTTTTTACATTCCCTCTATAAGTGATATCTTATGATAAGTGTCTTTTTCTGTGTGACTTATTTCACTTAGAATCGTCGTACCTAAATCCACTCATCATGCTGCTACTAGCCTTATGACGTTGATTTCATGGCTGAGTGATATTCCATTGTACAAAAGGACCACAACTTCTTTATCCATTTTTCTCTTTCCTGGGATATTTAAGGTGTAACGAAGTGGAGGTTCTTGTCAACAGAGCAGCCCTAAACTTTGGGGTGCCTGTGCCTTGCTGATTTTTAGTTTTCCCAATTTATACGCCCGTGAGTGGAAGTGCCCTATGCTCTCTAAGCTGAGTTTTTTCGATGTTTCAGGACACACTGTACACTTCTGCAGAGTGGCTGTTGGCAATTTACATCCCGCCCATCAGCGTAGCAAGGCTCCCGTTTCTCCATGGCCTGTCCTGCATTTCTGGTTTTGACACTTTATTCAGCATGGCCCTTTTGACCGATGGGAAGCGAGACTTCTTTGTAGCGCTGATTTGCCTTTCCAGGTTGCTTGGTTGGCCAAAAAGGGCGTATGCGTTTTTTCCTGAATATATTCAGGAAAAAACGCATACGCCCTTTTTGGCCAAGGGCATCATTGTCGAGGTTTTGCCGCTCTTCCCGTGCTTTAAAGGCGATTCGAATCTACCTCCTGAAATCTGTTTCCTGCAATTCTGCCTTGCTTTCAAATCCTCTCTGTTGTCTTCCGTCAATATATTTGTGGACGAGAGTTATCATTTATAACTCTGCAGGTTTGTGAATTGCAGTGCCCCTGAGCTCCATTTTTCAACTCGCTTTCTTGGGAGCTGGCCGCAAAAGCGCAGGATTGCTTCAGGCCCTATTCTGGTCCCGGGCGGCAGGCTGAGCCTGTGGTTAATTCTTCTTCCTGATGGGAAAATAGAGTGACCTGTGCCTGTCCCAACACCTAGAGCTAGTGTCTCATTGGTTCCCCCTCTTCCCGTTCATCCTCAGGACCAATTGCAACCTGTACGGAACAGGAGGTTAAAGGTGCTGATTCTCAAGGAGGGAGATTGCTAGTAAAGCGGCTGGAATGGCGAACCCGAGCACAAGGAGATGAGAAATGAGGTGCGTTTTAGAAACCTTTCCCGATCACACGATGTACCATCTTCTGGGATTCTCATGCATGTTTTCGATGTAGGAAGATGCCCTTGAACCTGGAGATTTGGGACCCATGGGATGGGTACCACGCAGTATTACTCTAAAGGGTCTGCATTTGCTCACCCAACCTCACCAAACCTCTCAGCCCCAAGAGTGTCCACCCTTATGCCTCAATCAGCTGTGGGTCTAGATATGGTCAATCCAGGTGGCATCACAGCCCTTGAACGAATTTTGTAAGAATTTCTCTCTCTTTCACTGTCTTTGTTTCACGGGTTTTTAAAAGTGATTGATTTTTATAAAGGGGTTTAGCTGCTTTTCACTGCTGTGTTTATGCCGCTTTACACCCACTTGACTGACTTACAGAGGGATATCAGTACATAGGTTTTAAGATTCTTACTAGTCAGATATATTCTTGGGCGGTGAATTGGGGGTTTTGAGTCCAGATCACTGAGCAAAGAGTAGGTCTTGTCTATTACATATTGGGTTTATGGAACGGTCTCTGAGCTAATTTGAAACCCTTGTTTTATGCATCACCCCACCTCACCTTACCCGTTAAGCAGCCATAGTGTGTTTTCTAAACGTGTGACTCTGTTCTGTTTTGTAATTCAGTTCAAGGGTAGCGGTTTTTACATTCCCTCTATAAGTGATATCTTATGATAAGTGTCTTTTTCTGTGTGACTTATTTCACTTAGAATCGTCGTACCTAAATCCACTCATCATGCTGCTACTAGCCTTATGACGTTGATTTCATGGCTGAGTGATATTCCATTGTACAAAAGGACCACAACTTCTTTATCCATTTTTCTCTTTCCTGGGATATTTAAGGTGTAACGAAGTGGAGGTTCTTGTCAACAGAGCAGCCCTAAACTTTGGGGTGCCTGTGCCTTGCTGATTTTTAGTTTTCCCAATTTATACGCCCGTGAGTGGAAGTGCCCTATGCTCTCTAAGCTGAGTTTTTTCGATGTTTCAGGACACACCGTACACTTCTGCAGAGTGGCTGTTGGCAATTTACATCCCGCCCATCACCGTAGCAAGGCTCCCGTTTCTCCATGGCCTGTCCTGCATTTCTGGTTTTGACACTTTATTCAGCATGGCCCTTTTGACCGATGGGAAGCGAGACTTCCTTGTAGCGCTGATTTGCCTTTCCAGGTTGCTTGGTTGGCCAAAAAGGGCGTATGCGTTTTTTCCTGAATATATTCAGGAAAAAACGCATACGCCCTTTTTGGCCAAGGGCATCATTGTCGAGGTTTTGCCGCTTTTCCCGTGCTTTAAAGGCGATTCGAATCTACCTCCTGAAATCTGTTTCCTGCAATTCTGCCTTGCTTTCAAATCCTCTCTGTTGTCTTCCGTCAATATATTTGTGGACGAGAGTTATCATTTATAACTCTGCAGGTTTGTGAATTGCAGTGCCCCTGAGCTCCATTTTTCAACTCGCTTTCTTGGGAGCTGGCCGCAAAAGCGCAGGATTCCTTCAGGCCCTATTCTGGTCCCGGGCGGCAGGCTGAGGCTGTGGTTAATTCTTCTTCCTGATGGGAAAATACAGTGACCTGTGCCTGTCCCAACACCTAGAGCTAGTGTCTCATTGGTTCCCCCTCTTCCCGTTCATCCTCAGGACCAATTGCAACCTGTACGGAACAGGAGGTTAAAGGTGCTGATTCTCAAGGAGGGAGATTGCTAGTAAAGCGGCTGGAATGGCGAACCCGAGCACAAGGAGATGAGAAATGAGGTGCGTTTTAGAAACCTTTCCCGATCACACGATGTACCATCTTCTGGGATTCTCATGCATGTTTTCGATGTAGGAAGATGCCCTTGAACCTGGAGATTTGGGACCCATGGGATGGGTACCACGCAGTATTACTCTAAAGGGTCTGCATTTGCTCACCCAACCTCACCAAACCTCTCAGCCCCAAGAGTGTCCACCCTTATGCCTCAATCAGCTGTGGGTCTAGATATGGTCAATCCAGGTGGCATCACAGCCCTTGAACGAATTTTGTAAGAATTTCTCTCTCTTTCACTGTCTTTGTTTCACGGGATTTTAAAAGTGATTGATTTTTATAAAGGGGTTTAGCTGCTTTTCACTGCTGTGTTTATGCCGCTTTACACCCACTTGACTCACTTACAGAGGGATATCAGTACATAGGTTTTAAGATTCTTACTAGTCAGATATATTCTTGGGCGGTGAATAGGGGGTTTTGAGTCCAGATCACTGAGCAAAGAGTAGGTCTTGTCTATTACATATTGGGTTTATGGAACGGTCTCTGAGCTAATTTGAAACCCTTGTTTTATGCATCACCCCACCTCACCTTACCCGTTAAGCAGCCATAGTGTGTTTTCTAAACGTGTGACTCTGTTCTGTTTTGTAATTCAGTTCAAGGGTAGCGGTTTTTACATTCCCTCTATAAGTGATATCTTATGATAAGTGTCTTTTTCTGTGTGACTTATTTCACTTAGAATCGTCGTACCTAAATCCACTCATCATGCTGCTACTAGCCTTATGACGTTGATTTCATGGCTGAGTGATATTCCATTGTACAAAAGGACCACAACTTCTTTATCCATTTTTCTCTTTCCTGGGATATTTAAGGTGTAACGAAGTGGAGGTTCTTGTCAACAGAGCAGCCCTAAACTTTGGGGTGCCTGTGCCTTGCTGATTTTTAGT